>NC_090447.1:913979650-914279650 GCF_031143425.1 Pleurodeles waltl | reverse complement strand
CTTGATTTATTCATTGAGTGTGTGTGGTGCATGATTGGATTTGAGAGTATCGCAAATACTTTGCACATCTCCTGGATTAGCCTAACCGCTTGACCAGCTACCTTAAAAATTGGAGCATTTAGGTGGTCTAATTTTCACTTCTGGAAACCAACGTGTGGTTGACTGGACCCCCTGCATTGTGTGCCTAGTTTGCACACTACATAGAGGGCCAGCCTCCTACAGTACCCATTCTCACCAATGACTGCTGTGCCCCCACCAAGTCCTCCGTCAGCCTCAAGAGGGCATTGCATGCAGTCTTCTGCATTGGGCTCCCCAAAACTTGGGACAAGCTGTGGAAAACACACCCCAATATTGAGATAGAATAGAGCAAGTCTAAACGATGTGGTGGAAGTCTGCTTCCTCCTCTCTTCAGTACACACAGAGGATGAGGAACACTTGTGGGCCCTCCACAATCTCAACAGGGGTCAGATGCATAAGCCCATATTTAGACTTTTTTTAGCGCTGCATTTGTGCTATTTTTTGACGCAAAAGTGGCGCAACCTTACAAAATACTATTGTATTTTGTAAGTTTGCACCGCTGTGGGTCAAAAAGTGATGCAAAAGTGGCGCAAACAAGTATAAATATGGGCCATAGTATGCAAAAAGTATCATGAATTAGTCATAATTTGGAGGAGATCCCCAGCTCTTTTGTGCAATGGGGGCCTCTCTCCTTATCTCATCTTCTAAAGGGCCAATCCAGGCCTCCCATTAGGCCCTCAAAGGAATGAGCAGGTCAGGTGAGGTAATGACTAGAGACTTCTATGTGTAGGAGACCCCAGCATTGTAGGAAAGTACCATCTTTCTTTGCATGTTACCCCCAATTTTACATGTATGTCAGTATGTTTTGCCTGTCTCACTGAGATCCTGCTAGCCAGGACCCCAGTACTCATAGTTTGTGGCCTAAATGTGTATACCTGTGTTAGGCCTAACTGTGTCACTGAGGCTCTGCTAATCAGAACCTCAGTGCTCATGCTCTCTCTGCCTTTAAATGTGTCACTATAGGCTAGTTACTACATTTACCAATTCTAATTGGCACATTGGAACCCCCTTATAAGTCCTTAGTATATGGTTCCAGGGCATTGGAGTTCCAAGAGATCCTTATGGGCTGAAGCATTACTTTTGCCACCCATAGGGGGCTCAGACAAAACCTTCACATGACTGACACTGCAACCTGAGTAAAATAGTGTCCACACTATTTTACAGCCATTTTACACTGCACTTAAGTAACTTATAAGTCAACTATATGTCCAACTCTGAATATGTGCAAAGTTACTAAGTGTGAGGGCACCCTTGCACTAGCAGGGGTGCCCCCACATTGTTCAGGGCCATTTCCCCAAACTTTGTGAGTGCGGGGACACCATTTTACGTGTGCACAACATATAGGTCACCACCTATATGTAGTTGCACAATGGTAACTCCAAATATGGCCATGTGAGGTGTCTAAGATCATGGAATTGTCCCCCCATTCCAGATCTGGTATGGCAGGGCCAGTCCCATGCACCCTGGGGCTCCACTATGGCCCCCCAGTGCTGCCAAACCAGCTCTCTGGGGTTTTCTCTGCAGCTACAGTTGTTGCCACCTCACAGACAGGGTTCTGCCCTCCTGGGGTCTGAGCAGCTCAGTCCCAGGAAGGCAGAACAATGTATTTCCTTTGGGAGGGGGGTGTTACACCCTCTCCCTTTGGAAATATGTGTTAAAGGCTTGGGAGGGGTAGCCTCCCAGAGCCTCTGGAAATGCTTTGAAGGGCCCAGATGGTGCCCTCCTTGCATAAGCCAGCCTACACCGGTTTAGGGAACCCCAGTCCCTGCTCTGGCATGAAAATGGACGAAGGAAAGGGGAGTGGCCACTCCCCTGCTCATCACCACCCTAGGGATGGTGCCCAGAGCTCCTCTAGTGTGTCTCAGACCTCTGCCATCTTATTTTCAGAGGTGTGAGTACACTCTGGAGGCCTTTGAGTGGCCAGTGCCAGCAGGTGCCTTCAGAGACCCCTCCTGATAGGTGCATACCTAGGTAGGTAGCCAATCCTCCCCTCAGGGCTATTTAGGGTCTCTGCTGTGGGCTTCCCTTCAGATTTTCGACTAGCAAGAATCCACTAGGGCTCTTCTGCACTTCTCTCTTCGATGTCTGCCAAGGATTGACCGCTGACTGCTCTAGGACGCCTGCAAAACTTCAACAAAGTAGCCAGAAGACTACCAGCGACATTGTAGCAACTAATCCTGCCAGCTTTCTCGACTGTTTCCTGGTGCTGCATGCTCTGAGGGCTGTCTGCCTTCACCCTGCACTGGAAGCCACAAGGAAATCTCCTGTGGGTTGACGGAGTCTTCCCCCTGCTCCAGCAGGCACAGAACTGCAGCCTCACTGGTACTCTGGGTCCCCTCTGATCCTGACGAACGTGGTCCCTGGAACACAGGTGGTGGACCTAAGTGACCCTGACTGTCCAGTGGTCCAAATGTCAGAATTTGGAGGAGGTAAGTCCTTGCTTCCCCTCCCCAGACAGTGTCACCATGCACAGTGTGATCTACAGCTAAAGGGCTTCTGTGCACATTTCAAGACATCCTGCATCCACAGCCGAGCCTAGTTCCCCAGCACTCTGTCCTGCGATGCTCAGCTCCCTGAGTTGACCTCCGGCGTTGTGGGACCTCTTTATGCAGTGTTGAGATGACTGCCGTGTTCAGTCTTAATGAACCCATGTTCAAGGACTCCTGTGGGTGGTTCCCTTCTTCCAGTGGGCTCTCTACATTGCTCAGGGCCCCCTCTGTCTCCCCTCCTGAGTGGCAACATCCTGTTCCTTCCTGGGCCTGGGCAGCACCCTTTTTCTTCCACTGCAACTCTTGCATGTAGCAAGGCTTGTTTGTGTTATTTTACTAAGGAAATCACCCTGCATCTGCCAGCACGTCGTGGGACATCTTCTGCACAAAGCAGAACCTCCTACCTCACTCCGTTGGTGAATAAACAGCAGCTTCTTCCAACCGGAGGCAGCCGTTTTGCACCTTCATCTGGGGTTTAGTGGGCTCCTGCCCCTCCGGACACTTTAGTGACTCTTGGACATGGTCCCCTTCCTTCAGGTCCAGGAATCCGTCTTCAGTGCTTTGCAGTCTTGTGTGGTCTTTTCAAAATCCTCTATCACGAGTTTAGTGTGTTTTGGGGGAAATAGTAGTACTTTACTCATGCTTTCCTGAATCCTGGGGGGGGGGGGTCTTCTCTATACCCTTGGTGTTTTCTGACACTCGCAGTGACCCTCTACATACTACACTTGCCTAGGGGTGCATTTGTGGTTTGCATTCCACTTACATAATATATGGTTTGTGTTGCCCCTAGGCCCATTGCATTATATTCTGTTTTACAATGGTTGCACTACTGTCTGACTGTTTTACTTACATGTTTTTGTTATTTGTGTATATTTTGTGTATGTTACTTACCTCCCAAGGAAGTATATCCACTGAGATATTTTTGGCACATTGTCACAAAAATAAAGGGGGTCATTACAACATTGGCGGTAAAAGCCGCTTACCGCCGTGCAGTAGACCGCCAACACACAGCCATGGCTGCGGAATTCCACCACGATCATTATGACCCAAAGCCCGGAATCCGCCAAAATTTAGACACCCATACAAGTCCGCCACACCAAAGGTCAGTGATAAACTGGCGATAACAAAACCGACACCGTCACGCCCACAGGAATACGCCCACACTATCATGACCCACGAATCCATGCGGCGGTCTTTCAACCGCAGTATTCCATTGGCGGTACACACCACCGCGCTCAAAATACATACACTTTTACAAAACACATCCACATTGGACAATTCAAAATATACACACCTGATACACACACCACTCCCACACATCCAATACAATATAAAACACACACCCACATCACCCACAAACCCCTACAACCACAATTGCGACTGAAGGCCAGAGAGAGACACCACCAGAAACAACACTAGCATCCACAGGCACTCAACACTATCACTCACATAATATCCACACACCTCACACAACACACCTCTAAATATCACCTCACACATCACAAAACACACCACCCCACACATCACCCACACCACCCCATGGCCCCGCAAAGACACCCCAGGTTCTCTGAGGAGGAACTCAGGGTCATGGTGGAGGAAATCATCCGGGTAGAGCCACAGCTATTCGGATGACAGGTGCAGCACACCTCCATAGCTAGGAAGATGGTGCTATGGCGCAGAATCGTGGGCAGGGTCAACGCAGTGGGACAGCATCCAAGAACTAGGGATGACATCAGGAAGAGGTGGAATGACCTACGGGAGAAGGTGCGTTCCGTGGTCTCAAGACACCACATCGCGGCACAGAGGACTGGCGGTGGACCCCCACCTCCACCCCACAACTAACAACATGGGAGGAGCAGGTCTGGGCTATACTGCATCCTGAGGGCCTCGCAGGAGTAGCTGGAGGAACGGACTCTGGTGAGTCAAATCTTAACCATTGCATCCCCCACCCAACTGCAGACCCTCACATACACCCACCCTCGCCCTCACCCCATCACTCCATCTCCTCACACATGTCCCAATATCACAAACCACACATCCCAAACCCAAGCCCTGCATGCAACACCAAAGCATGGACGCCCATCACCAAAGCATGGCCACTGCACATAACCATACACCCCCCCAAAACCATCATCACACAAGGTCCTACACAGGAATGCAAGCACTGGGGTACACGGTCACCCACCCTTTGCACACCATGGCACACACAGATGCAATAATCATGCTTTTACACCCCTGCAGGACCCCTACCCAACATCACTGGACAGGAGGGTCCAGACATGTCCACTCCACCCACAGAAGAGGCCCACAGTGATGACAGCAGCTCTGTCCAACTGGATCTAGACGACCAGCCCGGCCCATCTGGGACCTCGGGACAGTCGGTTCCCCTCACACTGGCACAAGCCGCTACAGAGCTTCCCCCCTCTGGAAACACCAGCACAGCACCCACCCAGCAGGCCCATACCTCTGCCCCCAGGACACGTCAATCAGCAGTGTGTCCACCACTACAGGGAACCCAGGCTAACCTTCCACCCCAACAACAACAGGGACCTGGGGGCAGTGGCAATGGGCACACGGTTCAGGGGACAGAGGCCAGGGAACACAGGGGAACTGGGAGGGCTACTGTGCGACAGGGACAGGGACAGGCCCAGGGAACCCACTCTCCACGAGGCCCTCTCCAACATCATGGGAGCCTACCACCATTCCCAGGAGACGATGGCAACGGTACTGGCCAAGTTTCAGGAGACCCAGCGGCTGCAAGAGGAACAGTATTTGGGCTTCAGGGAGGAACTCAAATCCATCAATTCCACCCTGGGCACCATTGTAGGGATGCTGAAGGAACTCGTGAACAGCAGGAGGGACACTGTGGCACAACAAGGGGCCCATGACACTAGCCTGGACGATGAGCTGCCCACCACCTCCGCCGGCACTATTGGACAGGAGGCACCACCACAGGACCACCACACCAGCACCCCACAGCCTGCAGAGGGAGAACCACCCCATAAACGGTCCCGGAGATCCAGGACAAAGACAGAGAATGATGCCAAGACCCCCGCCAAGAAGTGAGACTGCCCTGATTGTCATCCATTTGTCCCACCTTGTCACCCTGTCCATCCTTAAACTGTCCCAGCTCCACTTCCTATGCCCCTTTGGACAATGCACCTCTGAGACTAATAGACTGTACTCTGCCATGGACATTCCTCCATCATCACCCCTCACCATTTGACAACCCCCTCCAATATTAAGCACTTAAATAAACACCCTTAAAGCACAAAACAATCGGGAGTCAGTCTGTGATTTCGAAATAGTGTATTAGCAATTACAGTGGCAAAATGCTCTTTCAAATGTAATGTCAACATACCTATGTCACACAGCTCTAGTCCATGAGGAAACAAAGCAGATGTCACACAGTGGGACCCACATCTGTGAAATCGTAAGGGAAAGTTACAACTCAGTGACCATACACTGGGTGAAAATGACAGTAGAGAGGTAGTAGATTCAAATTAGATGTAGCAGGAAGTGTTGTCTTCTTACCTGTGTCTCACTGGAAGTATTACAGGATCACTGTGTTCCTGTTGTCGATGTCCTCTTCTTCTGCTTCCTCGTCTTCACTGTCCACAGGGTCCACAGCTGCAACAACACCTCCATCTGGACCATCCTCCTGCAGAAACGGCACCTGTCATTGCAAAGCCAAGTTGTGAAGCCTACAGCAGGCCACAATGATCTGGCATACCTTCTTTGGTGAGTAGAATAGGGAACCACCTGTCATATGGAGGCACCAGAACCTGGCCTTCAGGAGGCCGAAGGCCCGCTCTATAATCCTCCTAGTCCGCCCATGGGCCTCATTGCTGCGTTCCTCTGCCCTTGTCCTGGGATTCATCACTGGGGTCAGTAGCCATGACAGGTTGCGGTAACCAGAGTCACCTGCAAATGGCGAGGGACAACTGTTAGACACACACTAACTCATAGGGACATCCACAGACCCAGACAACTATTCCCACTGTATTGGGTCAATGTGCTCACCTAATAGCCACACCCGGTGCCTCTGTAGTTGCCCCATCACATAAGAGATGCTGCTATTCCGCAGGATGTAAGCGTCATGCACTGAGCCAGGGAATTTGCATTAACATGGGAGATGTACTGGTCTGCCAAACACACCATCTGCACATTCATGGAATGGTAACTCTTCCGGTTTATGTACACCACTTCACTCCTGCGTGGGTGGACCAAGGCCACATGTGTCCCATCTATGGCACCTATGATGTTGGGGATATGTCCAAGGGCATAGAAATCACCTTTCACTGTAGGCAAATCTTCCACCTGAGGGAAAACGATGTAGCTCCGAATGTGTTTCAGCAGGGCAGACAACATGTTGGAAAACATAGGCTGGGACATTCATGATGCTATGGCCACTGTTGTTTGAAAAGACCCTCTTGCTAGGAAATGGAGTATTGACAGCACCTGCACTTGAGGGAGGATTCATGTGGGATGGCGGATAGCTGACATCAGGTCTGGCTCCAACTGGGCACACAGTTCTAGGATTGTGGCACGATCAAGCCTGTAGGTGATGATCACAAGTCTTTCCTCCATTGTCGATAGGTCCACCAGCGGTCTGTACACCGGAGGATGCCGCCATCTCCTCACATGCCCTAGCGGACGGTGCCTATGGAGGAGAACAGAGAGCAGAGAGTCAACCAACTCTGAGGTGGGTAAGCACAGCTTACTCTGAAAATATTCATAAATCAAAATTTGCCTGTATGAATGTTTAGGCAAGGCCTAGGTATGTGTGATGCAGTCAAAAATAATGCCATGTGGCCCCCTGAAATGGCGGCTGCCTGACCTGTAAGGTGGGACAATGGGATATGAGGTAACTACGCTGGCGTTGTACACCGTTGCGGTAGGCGGTCGAAGACCGTGGCGCAATTCTGCATTGGTTAACATTGGACCCTATGGGTTACAGGAGCCAATGACGATGTACGCCGGTGGTGACGGTACGCACCGCCGTGGATGTGACCGTCATTTTCTCTCTGTTCAATCACTCGATACCTGATCTTCGACAGGAGAGGACCTACACTGCAAGTGCTGCTGTGACCTCAGTCTGGAAGAGACAGTGGCTCGTGTGTCTGGGGAAAGGGCCCATGCCTTCTGCACGGAGGAGTTGGAGAAACTTGTGGATGGCGTCCTCCCCCAGTACACACTGCTCTACGGTCCTCCAGACAAACAGGTAAGTACACTGTGAGCATGCTGTATGGGCAATACCTGTGTGGAGTGGGGTGGATGAAAGATAAGGGGGAGTGAGAATGAGGTGTGCATGAAACGACGGTGAGTGCATGTGCGTCATGGCAAGGGTAGGGATGCGGGCCAATGAGTGTGATGGTGCAGTTGGTAATTACTTCTCTTTTTCCCCTGTACAATTCCTGTAGGTCAGAGCCCACCAAGAAGGACATGTGGCGTGCCATCGCCAAGGAAGTCCGGAACCTGGGGGTCTACCACAGACGGAGCACCCACTGCCGGAAAAGATGGGAGGACATTAGCCGCTGGAGCAAGAAGACGCCGGAGGCCCAGCGGTGGATGGCCTCTCAATGTGGGAGGGGTGCCCGTCGCACCATGGCCCCCCTGATGTTCAGGATCCTGGCAGTGGCGTACCCGGAGGTGGATGGGCGCTTGAGGGCATCACAGCAGCAACAAGGGGGTGAGTACACTCTCATTCTGCTGATTCAACGCGCATTGTAGGTGTCTGGGTGGGAGAGGTGGGCTGTGGGTTCCCCTAGGCCAGGGCGAGTTTAGTAGTTAAGGTCCCTTCTTCAGGAAGGCCCTGTGGCACCCCACCCCACCTGTGTACAGTGCGAACTACACCTAGTCAGGCTCCTGTGACATCCATGTGTGCAGAAATCGGCCATTGCCTTGTAAGTCATGTCCCAGGGACTGAATAGTGGACTCCAAGTGCAGGGGGCTTCTGTGTCTGTCGTGTCCGCCAACGGTAGCGGTATTGCATGCACTGAACATGTCTTTCTTCTGTTTACCCCCACTTTTTGTGGTCTCCCTGTTCTTGTGTGCATTAGCATCATCAGGTGGAGGAGCAGTGGCACAGGAGCAGGAGGGAGCTGCATCCCACATGGCCCTGGAGGGCGACACTACAGAGTTTGAAGTCACCATTGGGACGGAGGTCGAGGGGAGCTCCTCGGCGGGGACAGGAGCTGACACCAACGATACGGACTCCTCCTCTGATGGGAGCTCCCTTGAGGTGGTGGCCCCATCTGTGCCCCGCATCTACAGGTACAGCTGCCCCCCACCAGCACCGCCCTCCGAGCAGCCCATCAGCGTTTGCCCCGTGCCCGTTCACCCAGGAGGGTGGGCATCACCTTCGCCCCAGGCACCTCAGGCCCTGCCCCAGTCACCCCTGCTGCCCTCAGTGAGGAGGCCATTGACCTCCTCAGGTCCTTTACTGTTGGGCAGTCTACCATTTTGAATGCCAACCAGGGTGTAGAGAGGAAGTTGCAACAAGCCAATCCATACCTGGAGGGCATTCACTCTGGTCAGGCAGCCCTTCAGTGAGCTTTTAAGACTCTGGCCTCAGCAGTGATGGCAGCCATTGTCCCTGTCTCTAGCCTCCCCCCTCCAACTTCCTCCACCCAGAACACACCCCTGTACCTCAGCCTATCCCAAGCATACCATGAGACCAGCATGCACACACCTCAACACACAATGGAAGCTCTGGCAAACATAAGCACCACACATCCCACAGGCACTCATGCAAGCATCAGATACATGCAGACACACCAACATCCACTGCCTCCACTGTGTCCCCCTCCTCCTCATCTCCCTCCTCCCTCCCAGTCTCGTCTCCACTCACACCTGCATGCACTGCATCCTCAGCCACTATGTTCATCACCAGCACACCCACCACCACACCCCGCTCATGTGCAGTCACCACCCCCACTACCATTCACACATCCCCTGTGTCCTCTCCCAGTGTGTCTGTGAGGCCACCACCCAAGGTACACAAATGCAGCCACACACCCACCCAACAGCCATCCACCTCATGACAGCCTCCAGCCCATGCACCTTCACCCAAAGTCAGCAAACGTACACCTCCTACAACCACAACCTCTTCCTCCACTCCCAAACCCCCTCCAGCCACCCGTCCCGGTGTTCCTAAGAATTTTTTCCTGGCCAGCATTGACCTCTTTCCCTCTCCTCCCCCACCCCTTCACTCTCCTAGGGCCCGACTCTCCAGGTCCCAACCTAGCACCTCATCCACAACATCGGCGGGACCAGTGGTGCCAGTAGTCACCAGATTATGGAGTGCAGCAGGGCAGCCAGTGTGGCAAGGAGTAGATCACGGACAGTCCCCCACCTGTCAAGCATAAAAAGTTGGCCAGTGCCCGGCGGGAGAGGGGAAATAAATCAGCCACCAAAACCGCTCCCAGGGGTACAGTTGGGAGTGTGGAGACAGCTGCGACACCATACAAAGACGGGAAGGGGCACATTAAAACCGACAAGTCTGGGAAGATCAGCAAGAGGGCAAGACCGCCAGGAGCACCGCTGCCCAGGAGAAGACCGCCAGCATCAGCCCCGCTGCCCAAGACAGGACCGCCAGCAGCAGCCCCGCTGCCCAAGACAGGACCGCCAGCAGCACCGCTGCCCAAGACAGGACCGCCAGCAGCAGCACCGCTGCCCAAGACAGGACCGCCAGCAGCAGCCCCGCTGCCCAAGAAAGGACCGCCAGCAGCACCGTAGGCCAGGACAAGACCCCCGCCAGCTGAACCGCTGCCCAGGACACCGCCGCCAGCAGCACCACAGGCCAGGATAAGACCGCCACCAGCAGAACCGATGCCCAGGACACCGCTGCCAGCAGCACCGCAGGCCAGGACAAGACCACCACCAGCAGAACCTCTGCCCAGGACACCGCCGCCAACAGCACCGCAGGCCATTGAGCACCAATGATTCCGACCCTACTGAGCCCGCCACGGGCAGGATGAAGCACTCTGGGCACCAAGCCCCCTCCAGAACAAGTGGAGAGTTACATCTACTACCTCAGTCCTTGGCAGGATGAAGCACTCTGGGCACAAAGCCCCCTCCAGAACCAGTGGAGAGTTACATCCACTACCTCAGTCCTTGGCAGGATGAAGCACTCTGGGCACAAAGCCCCCTTCAGAAGCTGTGGAGAAAGGCATCCACTACCTCAGTCCTTGGCAGGATGAATCACTCTGGGCACAAAGCCCCCTCCAGAACCAGTGGAGAGTTACATCCACTTGAGAGACTGTGGCTTTGCACTCCCCAGGATTGAACAGTGGGCAAACCACCCACTGTAGAGACTTGTGAGACTGTGGCTTTGCTCTCCCCAGGATTGAACAGTGGGCAACCCACCCACTGTAGAGACTTGAGAGGCTGTGGCTTTGCACTCCCCAGGATTGAACAGTGGGCAAACCACCCACTTCAGTGACTTGTGAGACTGTGGCTTTGCACTCCCCAGGATTGAACAGTGGGCAAACCACCCACTAGAGAGACTTGTGGAACTGTGGCTTTGCATTCCCCAGGATTGAACAGTGGGCAACCCACCCACTGTAGAGACTTGAGAGACTGTGGCTTTGCACTCCCCAGGATTGAACAGTGGGCAAACCACCCACTGTAGAGACTTGAGAGACTGTGGCTTTGCACTCCCCAGGATTGAACAGTGGGCAAACCACCCACTGTAGAGACTTGAGAGACTGTGGCTTTGCACTCCCCAAGATTGAACAGTGGGGAAACCACCCAATGTAGAGTCTTGTGAGCTTTGCACTCCCCAGGATTGAACAGTGGGCATGGAGCCACCTCGTGGATCTGGCGTCGTGCACTCAACCGGCTGAGGTGCCCCCCTTCCCTTCCCCCTGAGGTGCCTATTTTATTTCTATCTGATGCCCCTGCAGTGTTCTCTCCATCTTGTTTGGGTATTGAGTGTGGGCCTCGCCCATGCATTTTGGGCCCAGTGATCCACGGACTATGATGGTGGAATCCTTTGGACTTGTGTTCTTGGTGTATATTATTGTATATATTATAAATGTATATATTTGTAAATATTTTTGATTTATGTAATTGAATATATCACAATTATTCGACTCATTTCCTTTTGTCCTTGCATTCTTCCAGGGGGGTTTGGGGGGTGTAACTGTAATGTATCAATATGTATTAGTGTGTGTGTTACAGTGGGTGAGGGTGGGGGTGTTGCGTGCTGCATGTGTGTCACTGTTTTTTCCCTCCCCCTCCCCTGTGTCGTAGGTGCAGTACTCACCGTGGTCTTCGCCGCCGGCATTCGTGCTCCTGGTAGAGCAGCAGGAAGAAAAAGGCTGGGAGTATCTGAAATTTCGGTTCCATGGCGTCCTGGTTCCTCGTGGGGTGTGTAGAAGTGAGCGTTTTCCCTTCGAAGTCCTGTTTCCGCTGTGTTTTTGTTCGCTGTGAATCCGCCCGGGAAAAGGTGGCGGATTGGTGGGTTCTAATAGTGTGGGCGGTACATTGTCCTCTGCCTGTCTGTTGGCGGTTACCGCCGTGGTGTTTGTTTGTACTATCATGGCGGTCGGAGTGTTAAAGTGTCTGTCTATGTTGGCGGTTTCTGCCACGGTCGTGATTCCATTTTTTTTTACCGCCGGCTTGTTGGCGGTTTTACCGCCGCTTTAACACCGACCTCCAGGGTTGTAATGACCACCAAAGTACCTTTATTTTTAGTAACTCTGAGTATTGTCTTTCTTATGATATTGTGCCTTTATGATATAGTGGTGTTGCTGGAGCTTTGCATGTCTCCTAGTTCAGCCTTGGCTGCTCTGCTATAGCTACCTCTATCAGCCTAAGCTGCTGGAACACTTCTACACTTTACTTATAAGGGATAACTGGACCTGGTATAAGGTGTAAGTACCATTGGTACCCACTACAAATCAGGCCAGCCTCCTACAACCGTTTCCTAGTGCTCCCATCACCCACATAGCTTCCAGTTGGCTAAATTTTGGGGCCATTTCAATAGGGCTGTCAAGTTTCGATGATGCGTGTCAAAGCAGGAGGACTGAGATTGATGCGGATGGGATTCTTCTTTTAACTCTTGAAACAACTTCATGTGAGTTCCTTGACATACATCCCACAGTTGAGGAATAGTAATGAGGTTCCATTTATGTATGGCCTCCAGCTATGCAGTCAGGACCAACCACAACCCTCTACATAGTGGAGTCTGCATTGTGAGCTTTCTATTCCACCTCATCCAATATAGGGCCACTTTCCAGACCCAAAAAGTTACTTTTGTTAATTCTGGGAGTGAAACATGGAGAGGAGCCCCATAAAATATGCTCATAATAGTATCGAGACCAGGATGAACAGTTTTAACTGAAAGACAGTGTCATGCTACCCTCCCCCATTGTATGTAGATTGAGTGCGTTTCCTGAATGCCATGTGGGGGACTTTTCTAGCCCAAAAGTAGCTGCCAAAGAGTGATGTTCATGCTGCCCATAATTGGCACCAAGGTGGACTTCAATCAATTTAGACTCAGACCAGAGGCCGGAACAAAGGGCTCACGCATTTGCACAAGACGTGGGCCAGTGGGTTCTGGATGAACCATGAACAACAACACATCATCCGCATATAATGCTATGCGGTCTTCCATCCCACCTCCCGAAAAGAACCCATCGGAGTCCAAGCACACCTGTGATGCAAACGACTCTATCACTAGTACAAATAATAGTGGTGACAATAGACACCCCTGTCGGGTACACCTTCCTAAAGGGAATGGGTCCAGAGTGCACTATTGGCCTCACCTGGGCCCTAGGTGTCATATATAGTAATCAAATATATGATATAAATCTGTCCCTAAATTCCCATTTTGTGTGGCAGGTCTCACAGGACGTCCCAATCTGGTGTATCAAATGCCTTCTTCAAGTCAAGCAACAAGAATGTGTTTTCACCCTTTATCCTATGCTTATACACCACTGCCACCTGGACCCTAGGGATACAATGATGGGTACTGTGATAAGCGTTAAAACCACACCGGTCTTTAGGTATTGATGACCAGGAACAGGCTGTTAGCCAATATTTTTGCATAGAGTTAGACTTTGGTGTTAATAAGTGTGATATGCTGATACAAGGCACAAAGCTCAAGTTTACCCCTCACCATAAAAAATACTACTGTAGTGGTCAGATATATCCCCTATAGAAGGTGACCCCATTCGAGGACCTCATTCAACACCTTTAATAGCAGTGGTAGGAGGAGTTGTCTAAATTTCAAATAGTATTCAATTGGGAACCTGTCTGACCCAATGGCTTGCCTGTGTGCAGATTGGAGAACACAATATTTAGCTCCTCCTTTGTAAAGGAATGATTGTGTTCCTCCCTCACAGTGCCAGATACCACTGGAAGAGATAGGTGTCCCATAAAAAAAAATCAATCTCTGTAGCTGGTCGTGTCCATTTCGCATAGGGGGAACCATAGTAGTCAGCAAACACTGTACCACTAATTGGTACACAGGTGCATCAACCAAAGAATCGTCAGCTTGCTGGCTCAAGGAAGCCTTTTTAAACAGGAAACAGTTGGGAGCACACTGAGTTGGACTGAGACTGAGAGGACTTTCCAGCAATCCAAGGAAAAAGCCTGCTGCTCTATACTGATGCACCCAGAAACACGTGTCTAGAGATATACAGCACTAGCTGTACCTACTAAGGTGAAAAACTGAAGACTACTGGTGAAGTAAGCACAAGTTTGACATTTGCTATAATACAGTGGGTCAAACTTCATGCTGGAGTGTGAGGCAGTGTGCTCCGAGCTGCTTCCAATTGTAGGCTTAGTTGGCCTGGAACATGGGGTAATGACCTGATCTAATAGCCCAAAAGTCTTCATGAGCAGTCAACACCAGATCTCCCCCACCTCTGTAAATCTTTGGTGCTGTCACTTCAGGTTGTACGCATGACCAGAAGTGTTGCATTCTCACGCAGCACCATTACTGAGGACCTCCACTGCACTGCCATTCTCAGGCATTCCCCCCCAGATCACCTCATCCAGTCCGGCCAAAGAGCTTCACTGTCACCCTGCCTCCAGCCTGCAGGGCTGGCCTGATTGGTTCACAGCACGACCTAATTTGCACTGACATCCCAGCACTGAGTGGTAATGGCCTCTGGCCTCCACAGTAAGGACAAGAGGGAATTCTCACCTCCCTGGTGTCCCCCATCTGCTCCATATCAGATCTGCCACTCAAACCTCAGAAGATGCGGCTGCCATGTTGAGTTCAGCCGCAAGCCAGCCCTGAGATATCTGTTCATCCATCGGGCATGGCTCAGGCCCTAGACAGTTCCACACAGTTTACTCTAAGGAGCCTCAGCTGACCACTGTAGTCTGGACCTAGTAGGAGACATAGCTAAAGTAAGACCTCTTGCATAGGAGCCTATGCTGAGGATTTTAAGGTAATAGGGGTGACATGGAGGACCTTTCTCAACAATTTGGGACTTAAGGTCTGATTTAGAGTTTGGTGGATGAATGCTCCATCACAAAAAGTGATGAATATCCTGCCTGCCTTAGCGCACGTGCATTATTTCATAATGCATTATAACTAGGGCTCCCTGTTTTCCGATTTTACTGATATTTACAGATAAATACAGACAGAAAACATAATGTGTCCTGTTTGTATTTATTTTTAAAAGCAGGAAAATGCAGATAATTTGGCTTTTTTTGTGTGACTCAGCATGCTAAGATTAATGACTTTCAGATACATATTGGCAGCACAGCAAAACTCGCAGGGCACAAAACTCAATGTGATGTGTTTAAATTTGTGCATATCGCAACAGTATTTGAGCTATTATGGTATTTTTTTAATGTGGGTTTATTATGTTATTATTTTTGACTGTGTAATGTGCTAAATCCTGACAGGCATCAAAGTATGAGCGCACTTTTGACGAGTAAATAAATGTGGAAATATACAAGTTATCACCTGATCTGTTAAAAAAAAAAAACACACGGTTTATATGGATAAATACAAATAGGATGGCCAAAAAAGAAATATGGATAAATACAGACGGAAATGTTAAAAAAATAAATACCATAAAACCGGGACCCCTAATTATCACCTAATGCACTTGCATACGCTGGATGAGATAACTGTCATGTTGTGATGGAATGCCTCATGTTGTGATGGAATGCCTGTACTATAAACTCAAAATCAGACCCAGGCCCTGCTCAGTTTCTCCACCTCCAGATGACAGGAACTATGTGCTCAGGCTTTCCCATGGAGAGAGTACCCACAGAGATCAAGAAAAGGTTTGTCTGAGCTCGAGCTTATTTGTCAGAGAGAAAAAGGCTTTAATGGGACCATCTGGTGAGTGTATCTGTCATGGTGGAGCCATGTCTGTCTATAGCTTCTAGCCTTTCCCTATTAGTCTACTTCAAGAACCAAAACTAAGGGCCTGATTTAGATTTCGGCAGAAGGATTACTCTGTCACAATGGTGAAGGATATCCCATCGGCCATAATTTGAATCTCATTGGAAATAATGAGATTTATATTTTAGCAGATGGGATATCTGTCACCATTGAAATGGAGTAACCTGTCTGCTGAAATCTACATCAGGTCCTAAGTTCTTGAAATAGACTAGAAGGGAGATAAAGGGTTAAACCCTATACTGTGCCTATGTTCTCCAGTGGTGAAGTGATGTTAGCAGCTACAGAATACTATTTTTTGAAATTTTAGTGCATGATGGAAGGTTGATGACTATGGGCCTCATTACAACCCTGGCGATCAAAGACCGCCAGAGCTGTTTTGGCGGTTGTACTGCCAACAGGCTGGCCGTACAATCTGCTGTATTACGACCACGGCGCCGGGACCGGCGGTTACCCACCATGGTTGTCCCGGCGGTTTTAATCCGCCAGGGCAGCGCTGCAAGCAGCGCTGCCCAGTGGATTACGACTCCCCTTCCCGCCAGCCTGTCAATGGCGGTAGAGACTGCAATGGAAAGGCTGGCGGGAAGGGGAGTCACGGGGCCCCTGGGGGCCCCTGCACTGCCCATGCACTTTGCATGGGCAGTGCAGGGGCACCCAGGGACAGCCCCACCCCGCTTTTCACTGCACAGCAGACAGTGAAAAGCGCGATGGGTGCAGCTGCACCCGTTGCACGGCTGCAACACCTCCGGCTCCATTAGGAGCCAGCTCCAATGTTACGGCCGACATCCCCGCTGGGCTGGCGGGCGGAAACTCTGTTTCTGCCCGCAGGCCCAGTTGGGATGTCATAATGCGGCCGGCAGGATTGCGGCTGCATAGGCGACCGATCAGCGGTCAAACGTTTGGCGGGCGGCGGAGGCCAATGTTGGAATGAGGCCCTATGTTTCTAGATTTGTGGGGCACCCACAAGCTTTGGCATCAGCCTATTGCTCTGCCCCACTACTGGAATTGGTTTTCCAAAATGTAGAGTTTCAATCTGATTTTAAAAAATGGCTGATGCAGACAGGCTGTCAAAAACCATCTGCTTCCCCATGCACTACCATGGAGGTATGTTGAATTTCTGCTTTGTTATACCCTCAAGGTGAAGGATATAGCAGGAAACACACTACTCCAACCTCCTTGTTTGGAGTATAATTTTGATTAATGGAAACATGGAGGCTAATCTTCCACACCTGCGTAGGGGGGGAAATAACATAGAGTTTTTCCTTCTTCCTGTGGCCACAACAATCTCAGAACCTGTTCTAGCACCATGTCACTGTTCCTGCAAGGCCTGGGCCTCTATCTGGCAGACCTAAATAATGAACTACACAATCTGTCAAAAAATAGAGGGTAAGTTAAACTTGAAAAAAGTTACTTTTAATGTACTGTGTTAAATGAAATGCTGATAAAGTATATTTTATGATACCCAATCCATATCTAGCACCAATTTACCCACTCACGCTGTTTGGCCACATTTCTCGTAATACATACCTACATTAAATATTCATCTAATACAGTTAATCAGTTTAATCCCTACAAGTAAAAGAAAAGTACACCTTCACACAAAGATGTAATGTTAACCCTATAACTCAGCTGATTCAAGCAAGTTCAAAATGTACAGAAAAATAATCTACATTGACATTTCGATTGCTTAACTGAAAACATTATGATATTGATATTCTATTCTACAACATACTTTACCCACCTATCACTCTGCATAAAAAAAAGTTTCACCAATGTAACCCAAGTACAGATTTATACTTCCCAGTCACTGATATGTTATGACTCAAACTACAACACATTATGAGGGTCATTCTGACCCTGGCGGCCGGTGGCCGCCAGGGCCACCGACCACGGGGGCACCGCCAACAGGCTGGCGGTGCTCCAATGAGCATTCTGACCGCGGCGGTTCAGCCGCGGTCAGAAGCGGAAAGTCAGCGGTCTCCCGCTGACTTTCCGCTGCTCTTTGGAATCCTCCATGGCTGCGGAGCGCGCTCCGCAGCCATGAGGATTCTGACCCCTCCTACCGCCATCCAGTTCATGGCGGGAAAGCCGCCATGAACAGGATGGCGGTAGGGGGGGTCGCGGGGCCCCCGTAAGAGGGCCCCGAAAAGTATTTCAGTGTCTGCCTTGCAGACACTGAAATACGCGACGGGTGCCACTGCACCCGTCGCACCTTCCCACTCCGCCGGCTCGATTACGAGCCGGCATCCTCGTGGGAAGGTCGTTTTCCCCTGGGCTGGCGGGCGGTTTTACTGGAACCGCCTGCCAGCCCAGGGGAAAACTCGTAATACCCGCCGCGGTCTTTTGACCGCGGCGCGGTAATTTGGAGGGCGGGATCCTGGCGGGCGGCCTCCGCCGCCCGCCAGGGTCATAATGAGGCCCTATGTCTAGGGCTAAATACAAACACTCACATGCAATACATTGAATTTACACCCTTAACATCGAAATGGACATATGTAATGTATGTCATTGACTATATAGGAAACACTATATTGTATTCTGAATGACAATGATACTAAGGACTCACAACAACACATGCACTTCTTTTAACATTCATTTGAAATGCAATGAACCACATCTTCCACAATGCAATATGGTAAATGTCAAAACCTGTAAATAGAAGTAAATGGCAAACCTATTCAATATACTGTAATGTGCATTACCTCCTCAACTCATTTTTCTTATATCACTACTTACTATATGAGGTGTCTACCCTCGATCCAAGCACAACACGACGTGAGCTATTTTGCACTCACATTCATAGCTCTAATGGTATACTGGTTGTAGAGCAATATGTACAAAAGAAGCCTGGATAAAGTCATCAGTGATGTCATCAATGAGGTCATTTGAGATGTTATTAGTGATGTCCTAAATTATGTAATAAAATACGTCATGAGTGTTGTCATACGTGAGGCCGTAAGCAGTGTATGGTGGGGGCTCAAGTTATAGTTAGCTCTGCTCTGAACACATTTGTATCCCTTGGCCAAAAACAACATGGAATTTCCCTCATTCATTAAGATTCACCGGATGCTGGCTAAGGTGGTTGGATGCTCCACAGTGATTGTTGAGGAAGTTCCAGTGCAGACTTTGCGGACTAGAAAGTTGAAAATTCCTTGAAGAACAGTCATTCAGGGGTGACTCTGGCCTTGGAAGTAGCAGAATATTCCTCCCAACCTATAGTGGCTTTAATGTCAATGATATAGGATGGTTCTGAATGTTCTGACTTATCTCCTAATATGGAAACACAGGCCAAATTAGATGTATATTGTGATAATTTGAAAGTATCTGCTTCTCCTCTGGCTTCCAATGTCACTGCCAAATGTCAGATTTGTTTGAGGGATTTGAAAGCTGAAGAGGCTCAGAAGGTGGGATTACTATACTGTATATGCTCTTTACAGGGAGCAGATTTTTTGGAGAACAGAGAACTTGCTTCAAAGAACCTTTAAGAATCAGAAACCCGAACAGCTCTACAGAACTCATGTTGAATCAGAATCTCCTCGAGGACCTGCAAGAGGAAGATGACAGAGGGATTTTCTTTGAATTTTCAAGCTGAGAAGAAAAGTCATGTCAAACTTACCCAGGCAGGGGTTAAAGCTTTTCTCCCCTTCACCAAAACCGAGGAAGCACTCCTGACTATGCTGAGCCCCCAGTAAGAGGTTTACTTTCCTTTTTGCTCCAAAAATGCAAAAAATGTTTCAGATGGCTAGGTACTTCAACTGTAGAAAGGGGTTATTATTTGGAGTTCAAGGACATTCCTCCAGGTTCAGATCAATCCAGCTGTCATACTTAAAGGATCCAATGAAAGCTCTAGCTTTATCTCAAGCGATAATGAACAATTAATAAAGAATGCAATCTCTCCGGTTACAGAAGATCAGAGAATTTTTTTTTTTTGCTACACTGTCTTCTTGGTGCAAAAATCTTCAGGGAAGTACAGATGGATTATCAGCTTGAAAAAATGTTTCTCAGAAAGACCCATTCCAAGATAGAAACAGTTCAGAGGATAATTTCCCTCTTAAGCCCAGGGGAATGGATGACTGCTCAGGACCTACAAGTTGCCTCCTTGCAGATTCTGATCTTTTATCCTCATCAGGCGTTTTCAGATTCTGTGCGGAAGCTGAGCATTGGCAGTTTTAGGTGCTTCCATTTGGTCTGGTATTATCACTGGGTGTTTTAACGAGAGTCCTCGCGCCAATTGTGGCCAATCTACACATCAGAGGGATTCTAATCCAACCTTATTTTGACATTCTCCGTCAGAGACAGAGGGCCATATTTATACTTTTTGACGCAAAGCTGCACCGGCGCAGTTTTGCATCAAAAATTTTACCGCCGGCTAACGCCATTTCGATGCGCCGCGCGGGCGTCAAATTTATTCTTTGACGCACAGCGGCGCAATCAACAGGTGGTAGTCATTTTTTTTTACGCACATCGCGGCGTCAAGTCGTAAAGGAAAACAACGTTAACGCGACGTAAATGACTGTGGGTCGATCTACAACAGCGCAACCCGGAAAGCGCCGTTTTTTTTTTTTACGCAATAGCGTCAAAAATACCCACGAACACTGCCCTTTCAGCAGAGGAGAGCCAAAATGGATCCCCGATGCCACTACAGACCCCAGGGAGATGACAGCAGACCAGGAACCAGCCAGGATGATCCATGCAGGAACCAGGACATATATAGAAAAAAAAGAAAGTGTCGCTTCAGTGCAGAGGAGCAGGAAATCCTGGTTAAAGAGGTGACAGAACACCAGCACCAACTGTTCATCACCTCTAAGTTGCCAATCAGTAGGAGAGAGGCCATATGGCAACAAATTGTTGACAAGATCAACAGTGTGGCTGAAGTACGCAGAACAGTCACCGAGTGTAAGAAACACTGGCATGACTGCAAACGTAGGACAAAGGAAAAAATGGCCAGGAACAGGAAGGCAGCACTGCAGACTGGAGGTGGGAGTCCAGCACACCAGGAGGCCCTGGACCACATGGAGGAGATGGTCGCAGCCGTCATCCCTGAGGAGATCGTCACAGGGATTCAAGGACAGGACAGTGCAGACTACCACGAGACAACACACATGCAGGGTAAGTCGCATGGGCAATTAAAATGCAATAATGTTGACTGTAAGCAGGGGGGGAAATACCACTACACATTGCATGTAAGTCAGCATATACATGGAGTGGCATGGGTAAAGGGGCACGGCAGGGGGGCATGCCCTGCACATACAGAAGCTGGGGCACAACATTACACAACACCAACAACAGTCCCATGGGGGCATCCTGTCATGACAACAATGGAGATAAGGGAAAGCCTCGACAGGAGGGAAGGCCACTACGTCAAACTTACATCCTGGCACTCGTCAGCCAAAATATCTCCTACATCAACTAGGGCCCTATCAGCAATCCACTAGCCAAAACAACAACTGCAATGTAACTGCAACAACAGTTGACACTAACACCTCTGATCTCTGTGCAGCTCAAGTAGCCAATGGCAGTAACCTCCCCATGGAACATACATACCTAAATTAGGGGGAGAGGATGACATCTGCAACAATCTCCTGAAACAAGACAAAGGCCCCAGTACACTCATATGTCAATGCCCATAGTTGTCACATACATCACCCAAAGTAAACAGCAATAGGAGCGACACAGCACTAAGGACACACACATGCTGCATATGTCAGGGTCCTTCACGTGCCTGGCTATCAAGGCAACATCACAAATGTCATACTGCTCAGACAACAGCATTGAGGAGGGGACACATGCAACTGGTCACTGAAATACACCTGCACAGTCAGAGGACCAAATAGGACATTGATATGATAATCAGGGCAATCCAATTAAACACACATTACCCAATATCAGCTGGACACATTAACAATGTCTACATCCATATCACATCAAAACATTGCCATGCATAGGATATGCCACATGTCAATTATAATTAAGTCAATGTGAACAATCAGGGATTGGGGCAGGTCCTGAGAGGCAATTGTGCTGCCAGGGCAATCAGAACAACCACAGCCAGTGAAAGGTCTCACCATAAGAATAGATATACACGGAGGGTCGAGTAGGACAAAAAGATGGCTATTCCCTATTTGGTACAAAGCAACACCTAGACGCGATTAGGCAGACAAGTCTGATAACTCTATATCATACATGTGACACACAGGTGGGCCAAAGGCCTATAACAATGCCCATATGAAGGACAGCAGATACCAATACCAAACAAGATCACAAAGTAAATCCATCAAAAGGCTGGCATGTTATGTCAAAATTGTCACAACACAGACACACTAATTGTACCCTGTTTCATTGCAGAGGAACATGGATCTCCTGCCGATATGCCTGTCCCAGATTTCCCTGATGACATGGATGACGAGCCCATAAACATTCCCCAGGAGACCATCCAAAAGGTCCTTGAAACTCTCCAGACCCCACCTTCAGTCACAAGGAGGAGCACAGAACAAGCAGCCATCACAGAAGAACCACCCACCACCCCAATTGCAAGACCTGCCAGCTCCTACACAGCTGAGGACTCTGCCGACACTGGCACCAGCTTTGAAAGAACTGTAGTTGGAGTACAGCGGGAGCTGGCCAAGGAGGTGCGGGTGGGGATGCAAAATATGGCAGCCAGCCTTGAGGGGGTGTGCTCGTGCATGATGTCATCTGCAGATCAGGAAGCAGCCATGCAAGCCCTAACATCCATACTGCAAGGACTACAAGAAACTATAAAGGAATTCACCACTGCAGTAAGGGAGTTGCCACAACACCTCACACCCCAAACTTTCCACTGCATGCACAAATGCAATCATGACTCCCTCAGGGCCGACCTGGCTGTCTACCATCGTGATGTAGCTGCTATTCTCAAGAACCAGCAGACCCTCCTTGCTGCAGTACTGCCCTTAAGACCTTCACAGGGAGCAGCCACAGGGATGTCTGACTCCACGTTTTCTAACACTGAGGTGTGTGTTGCCCCTTCACAACCAACAACAACAAGGACAAAGCAGGCAACACACACATCAGAAGAAGAAGACATGGAACAGATCACATTCACACGGAAGAGTACCCGGAAGCACTAGTCCCTACACCATGGCCTACTTTGACCAAGGTCCTACGTTTTGTCAAATGCCAGTCTCACTACAACTATACTCAATGACTGTTCTGCTAACCACTGTATAACTTGTCAGCATTGCCAGTGAATGTCTCTCTCCTACTAATTGGCAAATCCTGTCCCTCTGCACTGTCTGTAACATCACCCCAGCATGTCAGGAGCATCATCCACACCCCTTCTGTAGGATCACCATGTAAGAATGCACTAGAACGGACTCAGCAAACATGGACAATATACATTTTGCACTACAGCACCTATCAATAAATAGCACTTGCCCACCTAATATGTCTCTGTGTTATTTGACACATCAACTGTGCAGTAGATAACTCTAAACTGCCTGTGTGACAACCATGTAGCTTGTCAATACAACTGTCCTGACATCATGTAGTCTGATACATCTGTGCAGTGGCCAGGATTGCATCATAGCCTGCCCATCCTGAGGAGAATAACTGATGAAGGGAGAAACCACACACCATGCAATACTAAAACATTAAATTATGCAGTATAATCTAAACAAACACAACTAAACACAGCATCATATCACCCTTTCTGAGTATACTTCCATGAAGGGAAGTCATGCTGAATTTTTGCACACATGATCTATGTCAGTAATGAAGACAACAAGACAAGAGTGTTAACAACACCTCATCTACAAAGATGTCCCTGAACATCACACTGCAGTCCGACCTAATAAATTACCCACAATACCAAGTCTGGAAGCACACTTTGTGATGTAGAAAACATACTCATCAACACAAATCCTTGGTGATCCATGTAAACTCCAAATGGTGGTTCTATCAAATGGTGGATACTTACCAAGTTAGCACAGTGGTAGCTGCCATTTTAAACCTCTATTCTCTTCGGTGTGTAGCATAGGACACAAATGTCATAGAACAACAATCACCTACACTGATGTCAAGGCCATGATCAAGTAGCAGTTAACACATAATGCAAAGGGTTAACTATATATTTATTCATATGTATTCACATCAGAGGCAACTAAGGGAAAAGTCATACCTACACTAATCTAACCTGACTACTCCTAACCCACAACTGTCCCTAACTAACCTAAGCTAAACTTACTCTACACATATAAAGAATCGATATAAACATCAACCCCCCACCCACCATTATGAGACAGGACACATGCAGGACAACACATACTAACCTACACACATACTATACTATCCTAAACAATCATATATTTTTTTGTATTTTTTTTATATATTTTTTTTTATTTTTTATTTCTTTTTCTTCTAAACAGACAGGAATCCCAACATTGACCACCACCCACCCACCCACACACTCAAAAATGAAAAATAGAAAGAATAAGGACCCCCCACCCTCCTCCCTAACACTAACTAAGCTAACAACCTATACTAACCTAACACTAATCCCCAAAACCCACCTATCATGATAAAAAGGAAAGAGGAGAGAGGGGAGGGATAAATTAAAACAGACCAAATAAGTCCTAGAGGTTGGCCCTCCGTAGGGTCCGCCTGATGGACCTGACCCGCTTCTTTATGTACGCCACATCCTGGCTCACCTTGTCCACCTTCCGAATGAACTTGTCCATTTTCCGGTCTAAAGCCTGGAATGCCGCAGGGTCAATTGGAGGTGCTGCTGCTGTCTGTGTGCTGGCAGAGGTGCTCTGTGTGGGAGTTGTTTGTAGCCCACTGGACTGTCCTGCAGCTCTGATATTGCTGGGTCCAGGTCGTGCTGCAGAGGCAGGGACAACTGTCTCCGCCGTTGCTGGGGCCACTTGGGGAGAACTGGTGGATGTGGTGGTGGTGGCTGTAGTGGGCAATGTTGGGCCACCCTGTGGTAAGGCCCACCATGCTCCGGAGGCCCGATCCGCCTGGTATTTTTGGGCCATCCGTCGGAACCCCGACTACACCTGCAGGATGTGCCGGTATCTCATGGCCCGCCTTTCAAAATCATGCCTCTGTGCGGCACTCATGTTTGCAGCTGTGAAGAGAAATGGCAACTATTTACCATAGGAAATGCATTGGGTGGAATAGCACAATGGGTCAATTGGAAATTACTTTTACTGTAGTTGTAACAGCTCATATCACCACATAGATCATTGAAAGTCTCAGAGGAAGTACATGGGAAGCCTGCATACAAAAGGGCATCTCACACCTAGCATATACATGTCTATACATGATGGGTGACATCAGCCTAAACTTCTCATCAAAATAATTAGTAATGCAGCTGACATTACGGCTGCACCTCCTCCGCCTATTGCCTTGACTACATATGTCAGTGTATGTGATAACAATCACAACCCTCAATATCTGCGATTTGTAATTGTTTTTGCTAGTATAGAACTCATGTGCCATAACCGAGTGTGTACACTAGGTTCAAAACAAAGTTTCAAATTGTCACAAGTATGTGTGACATACTGGTTGCTACAGTCCTAGGTACCCTATTCCCAAACACATGGCAGTCTTTGAGGGTTGGGTGGGAAGAACCTCCAACAATCCCATAATCTATGCACACCCAGGAGTGTATAGAAAGCTCAACAAGGTTTTACCTCCACACACACAAAACCAGTGAAGGCCTAGCAACAAATTGGAGTCAGCTAAACCTTGTCCTATCCAAGGTCCACACATGTCCAAATGTACTGACTTAGGCCAACATCACATACTACCAGTGAGGCATATTTTACTCCTGACACAGAGGAGCAAGAACACCCATGATAATGAATAGCATGTACACCTAGGCCATTGCACTCTAGTCCCACACACTTCTAGTTCAACTTGTGGAAGTACATGCCCCCGGAAGATCCAACCTACAGTGTACTCAGTCCATCGTTAACTAGGGAAGCAGCAGATTTCAGTCAAGTCTTTTGCAGAAGCTATCTGGGAGAATGTCAGTCTGAAATGCAGACTCAGTCCGAGACAAGTCCCAGAGCAACTCTTACATTAACCAGTGTATTCCACATGACTCACCCCATTCCCCATAGCGGGCCCTACTGGAATGGCCTACAGACCCAAAATCTGAGAAATGGATAAGCATAGGTCAACTCAAAATGAAGTGATAATTGAAATCCCACTAAAGGAACAATACTAATGAATGGCCAGCGCATCAAACCTTGAATTCTGTTGAACACACAGTAGTCCATCATGCATCACCACCAAACATTGATAATAGCACACATGCAACACTCACTGTAGGTGTCGGGGTACTCACAATGAGCCACCTCTCCCACTGTGTACAGTGCAGGTCCACCTGTAAAGCATGGAAGGAAGAATACACTCAGAATTCATGCACTGACAAACAATTGCAATTACAAAGACAATGTAAGAATATGACATGAGTAATGAAACCCTTTTACACATGCTCATACTGCATGGAATTATTCATGAGCAACATTTACATTGGATGAGTGTCCTGCTATAGTTACACACCCTACTACACACATGCAGTGGCCTGGACAGTCATGTGGTGTCAAAGATGCACCTCCATTAGTATGCCCCAACAATATAGGGGTGCATTCATCTCATCATGTGCATCCAAGAGAGACATCCAAAAGCTGGTTAATTGAGGACTGCATGACCTCTCAAACTCAAACAGCCTATATGGTCATTTTCCCTACACACCAACCAGACACACATGTGACATATGTGTGGACAACATTGCTAACTTCAATTGACGTGAATGCAGCACTCATTTATAGCATCATGTAGGGTTTACAAATGTCAGTCTAGCTATGGCGTATACATATGTAGGTATGATGTTTTAACATCCATTTTTCACTGGCTATTGTGAGATGTAGAGTTCTAATTGAGTCATTAATGTGTTGCTTGTCTGACACAAAGGCAGCACTACATTACATACTGCTACAGGCAACCGGTATGTGTAGAAAACATGAGCTACCTGACTGCTAACATTTGTCTTCCTTCACATTGTGCATCAATTACCCAGTAGGTTTCCCTAGTATTACACACAGTCAGCTACTCATCTGGCATATTGGGTAACAATCATCACATGTCGCCACACAGCTTTAAATTGTGCACATGTAATTGATGTGTACTCACCAACATGGCCACCAATCCTGATTCCCAGGTGGTCCAGCAGATCTTGCTCTCTGGATATCAGATCAGCCCAGCGGTGCTTCAGTTGATGTTCATTCCTTAGGCTACCATATACATGGACCAAGTGATGGCGCACCTTCCCCCACCGGACTTTACGGGCCTTCGTGTGATACCCCTGTATCACCTTACCCCCAGCCTCCAGCATGAGTGGGAGGAAATGGCAAACAAGCCATATAAATCCACCCAATTCCTCCTCACCCATCCTGGCAAGCTGTGGCCTACTAGACATGTCAGCACTGACAAAGGGGAAAAAGTTGTAGAAAAAGGAAAAGGTGGAAATGGGGAAAGGTAGAGTGGTGAAATACAAAGAAAACTTAAGAAGAAGAGCCCAACTAACCCCTATGTTACAGTACCCACAACAGACTCCCACAGACAATAAATGAAACACTGGACTTGAGTTACAACACAGACTCAGACAGTATTCAACAACAAGACAATGATGACAAAAGCACAATTGAGAAGGTACACTGGACACAAAAGCACTAATACACAGGACAACACTTTCCACACAGCCACACAGTCTAGAAAAATCTGAGACTGCAAAGTGAAAGTACACCCACTGTACAGATTCTGTAAACAGGATATCCTATTACATCACATCCTGCATAAAATGGCCGCCGTTTTTTCCCGCTATGCGTCATTTTTTCACGCATACAGCTTGTGCGTCATATTTTTTGACGCATAGGAGTGCATATAATGCAGAGTACAAAAAAATGTCTTCATTGGTCCATTATATTGGTTTGAGGCTTATTTTACAGTTCTAGAGTTGAAAAATAAGCTGTTGGCAATTATGATATCTAAATATGAAAAATAATTTTGACTCTGCATTATCTGCACTCCTGTGCGTCAAAAATGATGACGCACAAGCTGTATTCATGGAAATATGACGCATTATGGAAAAAAATGGAGGCCATGTAATGCTGGATATTATTATATCTATTTTTTAAATAATTTTTTGACTCAGCATTATCTGCACTCCTGTGCGTCAAAAATTATGACGCACAAGCTGTATGCATGGAAATATGACGCATTATGACAAATATGTCTTTCATTTGTCAAATTGTAAAATGAATTTTGTCATGACCAAACGGTGCTAAGTGATACACATTTGGGGTTAGCTATGGCAAATGTCCCTTATAGGATGTATAGAAGGTATTCACAGTGCAATAGTAATGATTGGTCAGAATGGATATTACTCATAATTGTACACATATGTGGGTAATTGCTGATGGCTATTTTCAAAATATGAATGGGATGCCAGGATGTATTCCTTAGCAAAAATGTGTCCACATTTATCACGGTAATCAAAATTATATGAAGGCCAAATAGGTAGTGCAATTGTCGCCTACACTTTTTAAGGGGGTAACCATGTCCAAATTACGAGTTAATGTATCTTAAATGTGTTTTACTTTTGACATGTAGGCCACACATGCGCCTTATGCATGTGTGTGCTTCACATGTGCATAAATAATGTCTATTTCGGGGGCAGTAGAGGTGGACTTAGGCCCCCAGCACCCTAGGGTTTGCTCTTCCAGACTTGCAAATTTATCCAAGGGTTTCCCAAATTCAGTAATGCTAAACCTTCAGCAGCAGGCTCATGGAAGCAAATAGGGTATGATTCACTGTTTGCCATTCTGTAATAACATTTGCCCATTTTACGTTTGCCCTATTGATTCTTTGGAGAAATCTGACATACCATTTTGCATTGATATTTTTTTGCAAAATCTCAACGTTCCTCATGTCCTGATAGCAAATAGGTTGTTGATGTATGTGGGCCTTTATGCATTACCTGGTTTAGTGCCATGTTTCATTCTTCCTGCTAGGTTACAACTGGGACACTACTGTGATCGGCTGCTTGCAAATATTTTGTTGATTGGATGGTACATGTACATGTGTGTGGTCCAATATTGATCCAGTATCAACTGTCAGGGTGTATGTTGTCACTGTAACTTCCAGGTCTCCTCATGAGTTAGTGGCAGCTAATCTTGTTTCTATTGGGTATTGTTTGTAGCAAAATTTGAGAGAAGCCATTGAGGACATGGTCACCTACACATGGATGGTCCCACCCTGTCACTGAAAACGTGTAATGAGACTTTCAACTGGGCAACCTTGGTGTGCTGAGTGAGAGATGTCTCAGGTGTCTGGATCCGGCATGTGTCATTGCAACATTTGTACTTCAGTTGGCCTCTGTGGATGGTAATGTATCAGGAAACATCATAGCCTCTGTGCAGAAGTAAATGGCTGGTATTCAACACACACGACTCATCTTTGTCATTTGAACAATGTTACTCAGCGTTTGAACAGTCAGGGTCCTCAAATGTGTTACCTTTTCATGGACATTATCTGAGGTTGCTGGCTTTGATGGAGGCCATTTACACCATCATACACTATGGTCCTGGTCCACTGTCACACTTTGTAGTTTAGGCATTAATGAGGGCCAGACAACGGAAGGGCCAAGATTTGGCTATTCAAGGGCACTGTCACAAATCGGATGCAAATAACAGTCAGATGATGCTATACTATGTATTTGAGTATACATTGATGAGGCTAATGACAAATTAGTGTCTGAGGTAAAAGAGGTTTTGGACAGCACGTGTGGTCCATAGGTGGACCCCAGGTATCTGTAGAGTGACCCACGGACAGGTGCCAGTCAGGCTGACAGGATGCTGGGTCAATCAGGATCAAGTTCTTTCAGTAATTACATGATCACGTGTTCTGACTAGGACTGGTCAGAGGGAGCAGTAGACAGTTGAGATGTCACACTGTGTATGTCCTGTGTTGTTTTGAAGGTGACACATGAACCCTGATAAAGTTTTCTACGGCAACATTAGTGTCAAAGCTTAATGATGTAATAGCTCAAATTCTAACATGTATGCAGTAGGAGGCATCAGCAGGGACGGGGCATGTACATTTGGGTGGTGTGCATGGAGGGGATCACTGGTGTAGCCTCCATCTGTGTCTCACTAGTCCTGTCAGATGGGATTTGCTGATAAATATCCCACAGTACCTTTCACAGAAGAATCAATCTACAGGTGATACCAGGCCTTATAAACTCAAAGCCAGTGTATTATATGAGCTGAGTTCCATGCAGTGAGATGGTAGTATGACAATGGTAGGCATAGGAAAGGGTGTGGCACACTGGATGACTCTTGTGAGTGTGTGTGTGTAGATGAGGGAATCTCAGTGTACACAAATCGGCATTCCAGGGACCTCTTCAGACAGGTGGGGTGTGAGCAGCTGCAAGTGTGTGTAATGTTTTTAGAAAAGGGCTGACATGTAGATGGGATGTGATGTGCTGGATGCTTGTCATAGGTGTAGCACTTGTGCTGTGTATGTTCTGCTTATGTGTAACTCTAGTGACAGATAGTCATTGCAATGATAGTAAGTAGTTGGAATTACTGTTGGCAAGAGTTTGGTACTACATTCCTGTTCCTGAAGCATTAGCATGTGAACTGCCTGATGTATGAGGCCTGTTTTCCCCTAGTTGAGTGATGGTGTTTTAGTTGTGTGCCGTCTGCTGCGAGGATCCATGTTTACTACATGTAGGTGAGTCATATGTGTAGTCCTCAGCTATTGCCCTTCAAAGGTGACCTGTACAGGATGTCTGTCATATACATTGTGTGTGTATTTGACCATTGTATGGTGGCCATTACATTTGTGGTGTATTTTTTTGTGTGATGATTGTTATATCATTATTGCTCAATGAGACGACATTCTTCTTCAGATATTTCAAGCTAAAGGTGGGCAGAAATGAATAGGCCAAAACATGATGTGGTGTTTGTTATCAGAGTTTATTTACAATAGTGCATTAAGTGGTGATGGTGATAATTATGCAAAGAAATTATTTACAATGTGTTGGCGCCTCCGCACTCCAGCAGCCGTGTTTGGTTGTAACCCCTCCTGTTGCAGGCCAGCATCCTCCTCTTCGTCGTCTTCAGGCATGTATGGGTCTGGTTCGAGGAGGGGAATGTTCCTTTTTTACACAAATGTTGTGCAATATTGCACATGTGAGTATGATCCTACAGACCATCTCGGGGGAATATAGTAGGCTACCGCCAGTGATGTCAAGGCAGCGGAACCTTGACTTGAGGATCCCAAAGGTGCGCTCGACAATGCTGCGTGTCCTCTTATGGGCGTTGTTGTATGCCCGCTCTGCAGCAGTACTCGGGTTCCCAAATGGTGTCATTAGCCATGGCTGGATGCCATACCCCTGATCAGCTGAAGGAAAAACACAGAATGGGATCATGTAGATGTAGCTTGGATTATTGAAAAGACCTTTAATGGCAGTAGTTGTCTTGTGTTGTGTGTGACTCTTTTGTATACTGATGTGACATCCTATACTTGTAGGCTATACCATCTGCATTGTGTTGTTTCCTTGGCTGAGCAAGTGTTTGTCTGCTAACCGTTTGTCAGCAGTATGTTTTGGGATTTGCAGTACAGTGTGCCCTCCCTAGCATTGTGACTTGTGATACAGGTGTCCGTGTGTCTTCACTGAGGGTGAGATGATAGTTCCATGCACATTTAAATTTGGAAGTGTTGTTAACACGTTCATATCAAAGTACCCTGTACATCCCATACCTTGAAACGTATGCAATGTTTTAATGTACAGGTCATTGTGACACCTACAATTTGCAAGGTGACATTTAGGCAACCACACTCATTAATGTCTTCACATAAGGCTGTACAGTAAATTCCAATGTGTGACAGGTTCAATGGTGACTTAAGAAACATGGCTAGTGAAGTAAGGACCTCAGTGTGTTCCTGTCTAGATGTTGCTGTTGTGGTGTATGTGTTGTGTGTCCTAGAGGGTTGCTGTGCAGTGTGTATATAATTAGGTTTCTGTACTTACCAACAAGTAGTCCATTGCCATCCTGGAAGTGTTGGTTGATGGTGCAGTGATGGAAGATGAAGGAGTCCTGTACACTCCCAGGATATTTAGCCACGATGTTGGTGATCAATCCCTGGTGATCGACTATGGCCTGCACGTTGATTGAATGTGTGTGCTTCCTGTTGCGGTAGAGGTGTTCTGTTGCAGCAGGTGGCACAAGGCGTACGTGTGTGCAGTCGATTGCACCAAGGACGTGTGGGAAGCCACTGATTGCGTAGAACCCCTGTTTTGTTTCCTGCTGCTTCTGCAGTGTGTTAGGGAAGCAGATGTGGAGGGGTGTCAGGCGAATGATGGCATCCAGTACTTTTGGCAGAAATGCGGAGAATGATGGTTGGGATATTCCGCCAACCAGGGCACCAGTTGTTTGAAACAAGCCACTTGCCAGCAGGTGAAGTACGGCAAGCAGCTTTGTTTCTGTTGGGATGGTGCGGGGTGTCACTAAAGTGGGGGCCAACTGCAGTTCAATGTTGCGCAGCAGCTGCTGAATGGCCTGCCAGTTCAACCAGTACCTCTGTATCATGTCGTGTTCCCTGAGGCCATGCAGGGTTGTTCTTGGGCGGAATATCCTCTCCTGCCTTCTGCGCTGCCTTTGGGGTCCCTGCTGGTGTTGTTGTAGCTGCTGTTGTTGCTGCCGGGCTCTGTGTCTGCGTGCACGCTGGATAAATATCACCTCCATGTCTCCCTGTTGCTGCTCTGCTGCTCTGCTACTCTGCTGTTTGTTCTGTGTGTTCTGATTAAATACAGGTGTGTGCAATTGCAGTCTGCGCAAACTGGTTGCATGTTCCCGTTTTCACTATAGGTCACTGCACCAGGTCACTATAAGTCACCCCTATAGTATGTCATCTCAACCCAGAGAGCATGGTGCATGTACCTGTGTGTGAGGGCACCACTGCACTAGCAGAGGGACCCCCCACAAACTCCAGACCCACTTTATTGGACTTTGTGAGTGCAGAGATGCCATTTTACCTGTGTATTGGACATAGGTCTCTACTTATGTCCAGCTACATAATGGTAACTCCAAACCTAGGCAAGTTTGGTATCAAACATGTCAGAATCATATCCAATACCTTTCCAAGTACTGGTTATATGATTCCGTGCATTATGGAGGCTCCTTAGAGGACCCCAGCATTGCTCCTGCAGCATCTGAGACAGGTGTCTGCCCTCTTCTTGCTTGAGCAGCTCAAGCCCAGGAAGGCAGAACAAAGGATTTCCTTTGGGGAGGGGTGTTACACCCTTTCCCTTTGGAATTAGGTGTTACAGGCTTGGGAGGGGTAGGCTCCCCAAGCCACTGGTAATGCTTTGAAGGGCATATTTGGTGCCCTCCTTGCATAAACCAGTCTACACCAGTTCAGGGACTTCCAGTCCCTGCTCTGGCATGAAACTGGACAATGGAAAGGGGAGTGACCACTCCCCTGTCCATCACCATCCTAGGGTTGGTGTCCAGAGATCCTCCAGAGGGTCCCTGGGTTTTGCCATCTCGAATCCAAGGTTGGCAGGGAACTCTGGGAGCATCTGAGTGGCCAGATCAGGCAGGTTATGTCAGAGCCCCCTCCTGATATGTGATCACCCAGCTAGGTGACCAATCCTCCTTTCAGGGCTATTTAGCATCTCTCTTTTGGGTGATTCCTCAAATTCATCATGTCTCTCTCAGTCACAATTTCTACCACCAACACACACAGACCCAACAAAATGCCTCCGAAGCCTTCTGGAAGAGGAACACTATATTGAAAAACAGGACTATTGTAACCCTCACACAGTTATCACAACTAACACATCTGCTACAAGCTCAAAATATACTGCTCACCCTTCTCCAAAACAAAGCAACACCGCCACAAACATAAATTTTCTAAACTGCCTGCTCATGAATGTTCGATCACTCTCAAAAAACAAGCACCACATCTACGACCGGCTCACGGACACACAACCTGCCTTACTATTCGTAACTGAATCATGTTTGGGAGATGCAATGGCCCCAGTGTTGCATGAAGCCGTACCTCCGGGCTATCAAACCAACACACAAAAACATATAGGCAACAGAGAAAGTGGAATAGATATTATATTCAAACAAGCAATAAATCTCAGTAAAACAGACAGCATTTCCATACAAGGTCGTGAAGCCCTCCAACATCCTCCTGTAACTTTCTCCTCCTTCACAAACCTCCCCCTAACAACTCAACATTCCCAGACACTTTTCTAGATACAGTCTAAATCCTTATAACATTATACTCAAACCTATGCATTCTGCAGGCATAAACATTTGGTTTGACAAACCCAATATCCCCCATCCAAAAGCTATCGTCACTGGCCTAGTCGCATTGAACCTACATCAGATTGTAAACAATACCACACACATCGATGGACACATCCTAGGTGTAATTTGTGCAAAGACTGAACTAGTTACCATTCATAATATCATGCCAATTACATGGTCAGACCACCATTTGATAACTTTCCAACATAAAATACCACAAATCAAAACACCCCATAGCAACTTACATACATGCATCTTTCGACCATGGAACAAACTCAATTTTAAAGACGTAGGGCCAGATTTCTACTTTTTGATGCAAATCTGCGTTAGCGCAGGTTTGCATAAAAAAATATAGCACCTGCTAGCGCCATTCCAGGACGCAAGCCGGGCGCCATATTTAAGGAATGGCACAAGCTGGCTCTACGGCCCAGTTAGCGTCAAAATAAATGATGCTAACCGGGCTAGGGGAGGAGTAGGGCAAACTGGAGGTTGTGCAGGAAAGAATGACAGTAGTCAGGTTAGAGTAAATAAATAACTCTAACCTGACTAGTGTCATTTTTTTTATGCACAACCCCCATGGACATGACTCCTGTCTTAGTAAGGACAGGCGTAATGCCCCCCAGCCCAATGCCCATGCCCAGGGGACTTATGTCCCGTGGGCATGGCCATTGGGCACCGTGCCATGTAGTGGGGCCCAAGTTAGGCTCCCCTATGGCACTTTATAAAAAAAAATCAAAAAACTAACCTGGACTGATCTAGGATAGGTCCCCCCATCCTTAGGTGTCCTCCAGGTGTGGATGAGGGTGTCCCTGGGTGCAAGGAAGGGCACCTGTGGGCTGTTTCCATGGTCTTTAACCATGGAAAATGGCCCACAGGTCCCATAACGCCTGCCCATACCCAGTTGTTAAATAATGGCGCTAAGCAGGTTTAGTGCCATTATTTAAGACCCTCCTTCTCCCATGCGTCATTTTTGCACTGGAGGATAAATAAGGCGCAAGGGCCTTAGAGTCTTTTTTGCCCTGAAACTCCTACCTTGCATCTCATTGACGCAAGGTAGTTTTCCACAGGCAAAAAATGACGTTAGCTCCAATGTTTTGACGCAAGACAGGTCTTGCGTCAAAATATAAATATGGAGTTAAGTTTGAGCCGGATGTACGTAAAAAAAATTACACAAATCTGGCACAAACAGAATATAATTATGTTCCAAAACGTTATGAGTGGCTACGGGAAGCTTCTGATATCTTAATACCACTCAGAAAAACTAAAAAGGACAAAAGAAAACCAACACCTTGGAGAAACACAGCATTTAAAAAGATAAAGCAACAAATCAGAAGGTTGCAATGGACCTGGCTAAAAAAAACAACATTCAAGACAAACTTCAGCTACACAAACTTAACAGAATATACAAATCATCTATCAAAAAAGCTAAAAAAGATACTACTCAGACAGAATTCTAAATGCTAAATTTGCAACCAAAGAATTTCATAAAATTCTCAATGAATTTAAAAAACCTAAATGCATGGAAGGAAGTCATCCTACTACTCAAGATTTCAAAAACAAACTGACATCTTAGTACACAACCAAGGCAGACACATTGGACTCTTATTTAAAACAGAAGAAAATCATCAAACCAACCACTTTCCTGAAATCCCATCCAAGAATAAACCAACCCAGCCCCTGCACTCCTTCAAACAAATATTACAAGGTTCCAGTTGCCCTTCTGACCCTTGTTCACCACACATTTTTAAGAACATTCTTTTATCTACTTCAACTTCCACACCTTTAAGAAAAAGCAACAATAACTTTTTAACAAACAGGAAACGTTTCCTGAAGACCTGAAAAGGGCAAAACAAACCTAGACCCACAGGACCCCAACATCTACAGACCACTCACAAATAGACCTTTCCTGGGCAAACTGATATGAAGAGCAGCATTCACAAAGATGTCACAATTCATTTAAAACAATTCCATACTTTCAGACTACCAAATTGGATTTAGCCCAGGAAGAGGCACTGAATTGGCACTCACAGCAATCTGGGATGATCTTAAAAACACAGTTGACTGCAATGGAGTTGCTGCACTACTTCTCTTGGACCTCTCGTCTGCCTTTGATTCTGTTGACCATGACACCCTAATTCAAAAACTCCAGGAAGCCGGCGTAGAAGGGACTGCTCTCGATTGGATTACATCCCACCTTCAAAACAGAACAAATATTATCTATTCTCCGCCCTTCTCATCCAAACCCTAACTCACAAAAGCAGGAGTCCCCCAAGGATCAATCATCTCACCTTTGCTTTTCAACATCTACATGATGTCATTACCAGAACTGATCAATGATTTCCAACTCACAAGCTACAACTATGTAGATGACAATTAAATATTACTTAAATTGGAATGCTCCAAAAACATTGAAAACTCACAAACGTTCAGATGCCTTAGGGTCATTGATCAGAGGATGACTTGGAGCCATCTCAAATTAAGGCCCATATTTATGCTCTTTTGCAGCAAAACTGCGCTAACACAGTTTTACAGCAAAATGTTTAGCACCAGCTTGCATCATTTAACACCGCCAGCCGGATGCCATTTTGATTGAATGGCGCCAGCCGGCTCTAAACTTGGGATAGCATCTTAAAAGAACATGCTAGCTGGGTGGGGGTGGCGGAAGGGAAGGAAGGGGTTTGCGTCAGAAAATGACGCTAGCCTGGTGAGAGGCAAAAAATACCTCTAATCAGACTAGCATCATTTCCTGGTGCACAACCACCAAAAATATGACTCCTGTCTTAGGAAAGACAGGAGTCATGCCCACCAACCCAATGGCCAGCACAGGGGACAAGTGTGCCCTGGGCATAGCCACTGCACCCTGTGCCATGCATGGGGCCCCAAATTAGGGCCCCCAAATTCACTTTAAAAAATAATATAAAAACATACTTACCAATACTTACCCTACTTACCTGGGATGGGTTCCCCCATCCTCTGGTGTCCCTCCGGTGTGGATAGGGGTGTTTCTCTGGCTTGGGGAGGGCACTTGTGGGCCCATTCCATGGTGTTTAACTATGTAAATGGGTTCAGAGGTCCCCTAGTGCCTGGTCTGACCCAGGCATTAAAAATGTTGCAAAGCAAGCTTTGCACCATTATTTAGCCCCTCCTGCCACCCATGCGTCATTTTAGAATGGGGATAAATATGGAGCTATGGGAATAGCACAATTTTTTAGATGGGAACGCCTACCTTGCATCTCATTGACGAAAGGTAGGCGCAAGCATCCAAAAAATGGTGAAAACTCCTTTATTTTGACTTTAGACGTGTCTAACATCAAAATATAAATATGGAGTTAGGTTTGCGACGAATTTGCATAAAAAAATTATGAAAATTTGGTGCGACTGAAGTATAAATATGGGCCTAAATGCTTCCAAAATGGAAATACTCACATGTGGTGACTGGAAAAATGACGACCCACTGCGCGCCTCGCCTGACGATCTTGGACCACCTCCTCAAGTATCCAGAAAAATTAAAAACCTTGGACTTACCATGGACTCCAAGTTAACAATGAATGCCCAAGTGGACAAATTAGCATAATCAAGCTTCATCATGTTGAAGATACTGCAACGCATCTTCCCCCACCTCAGATTTCCACACAAGGTACAGGCTACTATCTCTCTTGTACCATCCAAACTGGATTATGCCAATGGCTTCTAAAATGGATAATTTCTATCTATTGTGAAAAAACTACAACGTATTCAGAAGTCCGCTGCCAGCCTACTATTACATGTAAAGCAACAAGCCCACATCTCCCCTGCCTTGAGAGCACTACACTGATTACCCATTGCCAGAAGATCCACCTTGAAGCTCTTTGTATCAGCCACAAAGCTATACATGGAACAGGACTGCTTTTTATCAGAAACAAAATAACCAAATACATTCAACAAAGAAACCTTCGCTCAAGGTGGCCAACCCGCATGATAACACCACCATACAAGAAAAAGACAATAGGTGGTTCATCCTTCTCTGTCCAAGCAGCAAAACTAGGCCTTCAGAATACTACTCAAGACTTGGCTCTTTCCTTCAATACCACCATATTCAAACAGCAATGGACTGCATATGCCTGTGTTGATAGATATTTATAATCTGATTATGTGTACATTCTAGATATGTATAGTTTTACGAAATATGTATCGTTACTATACACATGGGTCTGTTCCCATAGGGAACAGGTCAAGACTGATTTGCTTGAGGCTGGGTCAAAACTGGAATGGAGTGGCAAGCAAAAAATCTCATGGATTAAACCCTGATCTGTGACTGGGAGCGAATGTTTGATTTGTTCCACATTCCGTCCATCATCTGTGCTTTTTGTACTTCAAAAATCTATGACATATATCGTCATTCAAAATGTTCAGAAAAATTCCAATTTGCAAAAATGTGAATGTCCTATTTTTAGTTGATGGTTAACTACTTCACAAACAACTTATGTGGCTTTAGCCTTTTTGCATTAGCATTGTAGCCTAGGATACTTTTGTTAATGTGTTTGGGATGTTTGTTACCCCTCTGATGGAATTAACATTCTCAGAACTCTACATCAAAGACAAAATGATTTCTTTGTTATTTAATTGTTAATCTCTAACCTGAAATGTTTTCAAAAACATACACAGCATGTGTATTATTGCAGTTTAACATACACAACCCCTTGTCACACCACCATGGCCTTTATCTCCCCATCCACATCAGGGTAGACCATGGCCAGAACTCGCAGCATCAAGGGGGTCCTATAGGACCGCACATACTTTTATTGTTGGGAGGGTATTCAAAGTTTATTTAGGGTGAGAATGTATGTCCTCCACTCAAACATACTCCCATAATACCTACAGTGCATGTTTGGTGCTTATACACCCCTTGTGGGACAGTTGCCTTGCAATGGCCTACCAAAATTATTTTTTCTGATGGGGCTGACTTAGAGATAGTAAGAGAAGAAGAACAAAAATACAATAAATACAGTAACAAATATATTTCTTTATAGGTTTATTTCTTACAATCATTGGGAATTACATTCATTTATTTCTTACAATCGTTATGAATGACGTTTTGTTAGACTGGATAGTGACTCAGCACAGGGTGGGGTATATCCAATGTTCTATTTTAAATGTTGCCTGGAATTTCTATTACTATTTCAGTCCAACAAATATTAAATAATTTAAACAAATAAAATATGATCTTGTTTTAGCATTTGCTACACAGTTATTCCATCACATGACAAAGATAATTGACAAATATAATGTGGGCATTATTACAAGTGTCTTTTTTGCTATCACATTTTAAAAAAGGCGGCTAGGACTAGTGTCACATTTTTGACAGAGTTCGCATGCACCAAACTCTAAATCAGGAGCAGTGTGATTTAATATTGGCCAATATATTAATATAGTCTGATGTCACTTTTTAATAGTCAGTGTTAGACTTGGCATCCTTGGAGTGGTCTCCCCTGACGTTTTGCCTCTGCTTCCCAGGTTGTTGATGTATTTCTGTTTTTGTTACTATGGGCACTTTACCATTGCTATCCAGTGCTAAAGTGCAAGTGTTCCTATGTCAAATGTGTGAGTAGTTGACTTTCTATGATTGGCATATTTGACTTACTAATAAGTCCCTAGAACAGTGCACTAGGGGTGCCCGGGCCTGGGAATCAAATGCTATTAGTGGGCATGCAGCACTGGTTGTGCCACAGTAGTAGACCTGTAAAAATGGTTCATACCTGGCACTGCAGTGTCTGTGTGTGCAGGTGTAAACTGCCAATTCGACTTGGCAAGTGTACCCACTTGCCCGACCTAAACCTTCCCTTTTTATGCATGTAAGGCACCCCTAAATAGGCTCTAGACAGCCCCATGGGCAGGGTGCAGTGTATATTAAAGGTGTGGCATGTACTTATGTGTTTTACACGTCCTGACAGTGAAATTCTGCCAAATTCAGTTTTCACTGTTGCAAGGCATATCTCTCCCATAGGCTAACATGGGGGCAGCCTTTAAATATTATTAAAGAGCAGTTTCCCTTTGGGAGTAGATAGAAATATGGAGGTTAGGGTCTCTGAACTCACAATTCAAAAATACATCTTTTAGTATAGTTTGTTTTTAGATTGTGTGTTTGAAAATGCCACTTTTAGAAAGTAGGCATTTTCTTGCTTAAACCATTCTATGACTCTACCTGCTTTTGTAGTCCCTGTCTGGGTCAGACTGACAGTCCGGCTGTTTGTGAATCCCCTCCAGACAGTGACACAAAGGGAGCTGGGGTGTAGCCTACTTATCCTGATGAGCCATCTGGGCTAGAGTGGAAGGATGAGTGGTCACTTACACCTGAATGGGATGTGCCTGCCCTCACACAATTCAGTTTCCAACCCCCTGGTGTGAGTCTGGAACCAGGCCTGGGTGAGGCAGAATCTTGTGAACAACTGAGACTTTCCTTTGATGTGGGACTACTTCAAAGGCAGAAGGGAGTATAAGTAGCGGACCCAAAACTCCAGATTTTTAGATTACTTCTGGAACCAAGAGGAACCTCTGCCAAGGAGAAGAGCTGAAGAGCTGGTGGAGGAGTACTGCCCCTTTGCCTGTGACTGTTGTTTGCTGGGTTGGCCTGCAGTTGCTGCTTCTGACTGAAAGGTGGCAAAGACTGGACCTTGTGATATATATTCCTGCTTGTGAAGAATCTCCAAGGACTTGGATTGAGCTTGCCTCCTGTTTTGAAGTCTATGGGCCATCAATTACTTCCTCTGCCAGCACTTGGACTCTCTGCTGAGACTCCTGCCCTCCCACGTGGTGCCCTATCCAGTCCCTGGGCCCTTGAAAGGTGAAGTTGGCAGAACAAGGACTGAAATCCACGCACAGAAAATGTGCAGGGAAAATTTTGACGCACCACCTGCAAAGCGGCTGAAAAACAATGCACCACCCACTTTGCGGCTAAAATTGAAACACCAACTGCATCACAGCTGGGAGATCAACTCATCGCAGCTGGAGAAACTATGCACCCCCTGCTTGTGGCTGTTGTTAACGGAGCAAACATCAGCAGCACGGTTTCCCAACACTGTGCCGCCAGATTTCTCACTCAGTATCGCTGGGCGTAAAAAATCAACGCAAGCCTGCGCAGATCCGACGTGCCCGTTTGGAAAGTGACGCATTGCTCTCTTGCGGGAGAGAAAAATTATGCATCGCCGACCCGACCGGAGAAGAAAGGACTCATGGCCTCACTTGTGAGTAAGGCATTGACGCATTGCTGACTTTTCTGACACACGCTCGCACGTGCGGCTTTGTTTTTGATGTAAACCAGAAACTTTGTGCAAAATCAACATTTCCATTGTTTTCTATGGCGTAAGAGGCATATTTATACTCTGTTTCCGCTGGATTTGCATCATTTTCTTTTACGCAAATCCGGCACAAACTTACTCCATATTTATATTTTGGCACTAGACATGTCTGGGGCAGGCGTTAGGGGACCTGTAGGCAGATTTCAATGGTCGGAGACCATGAAAATTACCCACAGGCACCCTTCCCTGTCACCAGGGCCACCCCCACCCACCCCTCCCTACACCAGGAGATCACCTACGAATGGGGAACCCATCTGAAAGTAAGTTCGGGTGAGTATATTTCAACACTTCTCAGGGGCCCTGACTAGGGGCCCCCTGCACGGTGCTGGCCACAATGGCCATGCCCAGGGGACATTTGTCCCCTGGGCATGGCCATTGGGGTTGTGGGCATGGCTCCTGTCTTTACTAGGACAGGAGCCATGTCCATGGGGCTTGTGCACCAGAAAATGGCGCTACACTGCCTAGAGGCACTTTTTTCTTTTGCCTCTAAACAGTGTAGCACCATAATTTGGAGCACAAGCCCCGGTTCCCCCTACGCCTCCCGGCCCTCTTAACGTCCTTTCCATGGATTCTAACAGGGCCTTAGTGCCGGCTAGGGCCATTCTGTAAATATGTTGCCCGGCCGGCATCTGGGAATGGCGCTAGCCGGCACTATACTTTTTGGCACAAACCTGCGTTAGCACAGGTTTGCCCCAAAAAATATAAATATGGGCATAAGACTCTTAGGGGCATATTTATAATGCCCCAGTGCCACCATGCGCCACATTAACATAATTATTTTTTACGTTAATGTGGCCGAGGCCGAAATCCCCTCGCCGTATCTACAGGGTGCCGCAATGCATGCATTGCACACTCTGTAATCCTCTGCGCTACATTATGCCTGCGCCACGCATAATGTATGCAAAGGGGCGTTCCCCCATTAGGGGAGCCAAAAAATGAAGAAAGGAAATCTATGAGATTTCCTTGCACTATTTTTTACGGCACTTTTAAAACCTGCTCAATAGCAGGCCGTTAAAGGGGGCTTCCATTCTTTAGAACGGGGCCTATGCACTCTGCAGGAGTAGCTCTAAAATGTTGGCCCTACTCCTGCAGAGTACATCAATAGCGTCATGAGAAATTATGCCATTGCCCCCTACCCTGCTCCATGGTGAGCCGTATTTAAATATGGCACACACATGGTGGCGGTAGGGGGGTGCTGAGGGGCGCAGGGAAAGTGTCACTGCACTCGGTGCAGCGCCACTTTCCATATATCTGCCCCACATTGTTGTGAAAATTCACTTCTTGATTTGTGAATGTTGGATTTTTGTCATTTTGGTCTTGTTTGATTTACATAAATACTGAATATTTTTCTAAACTGGTGTGGTGTCCATTTTGTAGTGTTTTCACTGTATTACTGTGTGTTGGTACAAATACTTTACACATTGCTACTGGGTTAAACCTTTCTGCTCATGCCAAGCTACCAAGAGGGTGAAAGGGGACTAACTGGTTGTGTTTCTCCTTTGCCCTGACTAGAGTGAGGATCCTTGCTTTGACAAGGGGGCAACCTGACTGCCAACCAAATACCCCATTTCTAACACCTGGCAACTTAGGGCAACTTTAGCAACACAAAAGGATGATGGACGAAGTGCTCAAACATTTCAAACAGTCACCCCCACACAGATCTGGGTTGAATCCATTAGTCTTTTGCTCGAAATGCCACCCCAGTTTGGACCTAGCCATATACAAATTCTTGACCCTGCTTCCCATGGAAACATTCCAACCCAAACTGCTAGGTTTGGTCCTCCCTGGACCAGAAACAAGCATCCTGGGACCAGTTTCGGGGTATCAACCCTCATCAGCCAGGCTAGCTTGAATCCAGTGACACAGTGAGCAATGGACCAATGTCATGGCAAACCCTGGCCACTGAGAGCATCATTAGCAACACAAAAGAATGATGGATAGAGTACTGAAACATTTCAAACACTCTCCAACAGTCAGATCTGGGTTGAATTCATTGTTCTTTTGCTCACCATGCAACCCCAGTTTGGATCAAGCTTTATGCAAATCATTCTTGACCCTGCTCCCCATCGGAACAGTCCGACCCAAACTTTCAGACTTGATCCTCCCTGAACTGGAAAGAAGCATCAGGTTTCAGGGTATCACCACTCATAAGCGAGGCTAGAATTAAATCTGGTGGCCCGTGAGCAAGGGATCCACATCTGGGCATACCCTGGCCACTTAGGACAACTTTAGCAACACAAAATGATGATGGACTGCGTGCTAAACCTTTTCAAACACCAAGTCCAATGTTATGTTGCTCACCATGACACCCCAATTTAGACCCAGCTATATGCAAATAAGTCTTGATCCTGCTCCCAGTGGAAACAGTCCAGCCTGGACTGCCAGGCCTGGTCCTCCAGGAATGGAATCAAGCATCCTGGGACCAATATCGGGGTAGCACCACTCATCAGCCAGTATAGCTTGAATCCAGTGGCATGGTAAGCAAGGGGCCCACATCGGGTATACCTTGGCCACTAGGGTAACTTTAGCAACACTAAAGGATGATTGACACAGTGCTGAAACTTTTCAAACACTCACATCTGGGCTGAATTTATAATTCATTTGTTCACTATGCCACCACTGTTTAGACCCAGCCATACGCAAATCAGCCTTGACCCTGCTCCCCATGAGAACCGTCCAGCCCGTACTGCCAGGCCTTGTCCTCCCTAGACAAGAAACAAGCATCCTGGGACCGGTTTTGTGGTATCACCCCTCATCAACCAGGCCATCTTGAATCCAGTGGCAGAGTGAGCAAGCGACCCACCTCTGGGCATACCTTGGTGACTTAGAGCAACTTTAGAAACACAAAAGAATGATGGACGAAGTACTTAAACTTTTCAAACACTCACCCACAGTCGCTGATCTGGGCTGAATCCATTGTTATTTTACTCACAATGAACCCCAGTTTAGACACAGCTATATGCAAATCAGTCTTGACCTTGCTCCCAGTGAGAACAATCCAGTCTGAACTGCCAGATCTGGTCCTCTCTGGACTGGAATCAAGCATCCTGGGACCCATTTTGGGGTATCTCCCCTCATCAGCCAGCTTAGCTTGAATCCAGTAGCATGGTGAACAAGGGACCAACGTCTGAGCATACCTTGGCCACTGAGGGCAATTTTAGCAACACAAAAGGATGATTGACAGAGTGCTAAAATCTTTCAAACACTCAGCCACAGTCACAGATCTGGACTGAATTCAACATTCTTTCGCTCACCATGAGACCACAGTTTGAAATCAGCCATATGCAAATCAGCCTTGACCCTGCTCACCATGGGAACAGTTCAGCCCAAACTGCCAGACCTTGTCTTTCCTAGACCAGAAACAAACATCCTGGGACTGTTTTTTGGGTATCACCCCCTCATCAACCAGGCTCGCTGAATCAAGTGGCACAGTGAGCAAGGGACCCACATCTTGGCATAGATTGGCCACTTAGGGCAATTCTAGCAACACAAAAGGATGATGGACGGAGTGCTGAACCTTTTCAAACACTCATCCAGATCTGGACTGAATTCATCATTCTTTTGCTCACCATGACACCTCAGTTTAGACCCAGCTATGTATAAATCAGCCTCCACTCTACTTCTCATGGGAACAGTCCAGCACCAACTGCCAAGCCTTGTCCTCTCTAGACCAGAAACAACCATCCTGGGGCTAGGTTTTGGGGTATTACCCCCTCAAAAACTAGGCTAGCTTGAATCCAGTGGCACAGTGAGCAAGGGACCCACATCTGGGCATACCTTGGCCACTTAGGGCAACTGTAGCAACACAAAAGGATGATGGACGAAGTGCTGAAACTTTTCAACCATTCACCCACAGTCACAGATCTGGGTTGAAGCCATCATTCTTTTGCTCATCATGACACCCTAGTTTGGACACAGCTATATGCAAATCAGTTTTGACCCTGCTACTCATGGGAACAGCTCAGTCTGAACTAGAATGAAGCATCCAAGGACCAGTTTAATGGTATCATCACTCATCAGCCAGCTTACCTTGAATCCAGTGGCATGGTGAGGAAGGTACCCACATCTGGGCATACCTTGGCCACTTAGGGCAACTTTAGCAACACAAAAGGATGATTGATGGAGTGCTGAAACTTTCCAAACACTCACCAACAGTCACAGATCTGGGTTGAATCCATCGTTCTTTTACTCACCATACCATTCCAATTTGGACTCAGCTATATGAAAATCATTCTTGATCCTTCTCCCCATGGGAACAGTCCAGACAGAACTGACGGGTCTTGTCCTCCGCGGACTGGAAACAATCATTCTAGGACTGGTTTCATGGTATCACCTCTCATCAGCCAGGTTAGCTTGAATTTAGTGGCACAGTGAGCAAGGGGCCCATATATGGGCATCCCCTGGCCACTTAGGACAACTTAAGCAACACAAAAGGATTTATATTGTGGTATTGCCATGTGTGCCCTGGCTTGGCAGTTCGGACTGCATTGTTCCCATGGAGAGCTGGATCAAAACTGATTTCCATATGGCTGGGTCCAAACTGGCTGATGGCTGATGTTGCATGCAAAATAAATACAGATTAAATACAGTTCTTTGACTGGGGGTGAGTGTTTGAAAAGCTTCAACACATTCTGTCCATCATTTTATTTTGTGGTATAACATAAGTGGCAGAAACATGTAAGGGTAACGAGGGCCCTGGGACTTCCTAACTTTTCATGATGTTAGTCATACTGGCTGGTGCCCAGATGAAAATGTTTGGGTTACCATGCAGGTATTTGTAAAGAGTAACTATACCCCCCCACTCACTACCCCATTCCTTTTCCAATAAAGTGCTCCTGTGCATTTCACAGATTGTAGCACACCCTGTCCAGCAAGGAATGGAAAGGAACTACATAATGGAGCATACCACCAACGGTTACCCCTAGTGGGTGAGAGTTCTGAAAAGCAAAAGTATTATTTTCTCCTTTGGTCTACATAGGGTTCTTAGATTGATCCAATCAAGTTGGGCTTTATAGTTTGTGTAATGTTCTGTGCCAGAGAAGGGATAGTCTGTGTTACACAGCACATCTCCACTCCCTTTCATTTGTTTATGTAGACGGTACATACTGCAAACAAATGCTGGATTCTTGATAAGCCCCATGTGCAAAACTTGAGAGTTTGACTTTTTTCTAAAGAAATTGTTTAAGTTAGAGAAACATAACATATAGAATAGAGATAGTTACAGAGATGTTTTTCACTGAGAGGTTATGAGCGAGCTCATGTAAATGAGAGTAAAATCTGAGTTGTCTATGATGTCACTTTGTCGCGTAGGTTCTCATTATGCTAATGAGACCACTGGATTTGGGAGACAGGATACACATGAATTGTGGACACTAAGTATCATTCTGCACCACTTGACGCCTGTCGACCTAATCTGTGTTCCCCAGCTAACTAGCAGCACCTCATCTTGGGCTGAGATGGTTGTGGAAAACTGGCTCCTGACAAACAAGACTCCTCAGGGAATCATGGTCAATCAGATCAAGACAACAGAGGCAGAACATTGCTCAATAAGAATTTATTGACGATACTGCACCTTAGATAAAAAGGCATGTATTGCAATAACTAGGATGATAAAACACAATAAAAACAAGCAGGTGACTAACAGAATAAAACACAAGAACTGTCCTACCATACTGTCACTAGGAGTGCGATATATTTCTCCTACTTATACTACGTTTGGGCACAGGGTAGTAAGCCTATCCTGCCCTTCAGGTTTCCCCCCTGAGGGTACATAATCCCTCATACCTAGAGGAAGAAGCCTGTAGTCTAAAGAGACACCATCCCCATGTGGATCAGGGGTCCGGTTATCTAAGCAAGTAGCTGCTGCGAAGCAATCAGCGATCGGCATACAGTCGTGATCATCTGGCTGGAATCTCCCTCTAATGTGTCTGGGACAAAGGGGTGTTTTTATAATAAAACAGCTGACATTCTAAGAAATGGTCCCCACGTATGAGTGTGTGTGTTTCTGTGAATGTTGGGGACACAGCATACCACGTTTGTCGGCAACCCTATCTGGCTTTAGCCTTGGAGAAAGCATAAAGTGAAATAAATGTCCTACAAAGAACATGGGGCCAGATGTAGCAAAACGCCAATTTGCGAGGTGCAAAGTGCGAGTCCATGCGACTCGCAATTTGCACCTCGCAAATTGGTATGCAGTACGGTGTCTCAGACACCGACTGCAACTCGCTATGGGGTCGCAATGACCCACCTCATAAATATTCATGAGGTGGGTCGCAAATTGCGGCCCCATAGCGAGTATAGGCACTCGCAAACATGGAGGCCTGCTGTCGTCAGCAGACCTCCATGTTCGTGACTGCTTTAAATAAAGCAGTTTTTTTTTTTTAAGTGTAGCCCGTTTTCCTTAAAGGAAAACGAGCTGCACTTAAAAGAAAAAACCGAAACCTTTAGTTTCGGTATTTTTTCAGGGCAGGGAGTGGTCCCTTGGACCACTCCCTGCCCTGAAAAAATATTTTTGGGTCCATTCACAAAGTGGAAGGGATCCCATGGGGACCCCTTCTAATTTGCGAGTGGGTTACCATCCACTTGAAGTGGATGGTAACTGCGACTCCATTTGCGACCGCGTACGCGGTCGCAAATGGAATTGCATCCCACTGCGAGTCCAAATAGGAAGGGAACACCCCTTCCTATTTGCGAGTCGGAAATGCATTTTGCGAGTCGGTTCCGACTCGCAAAATGCATTTCTGCATAGGAAACTCCGGTTTGCGACTCGCAAACGGCAATTTTTGCCGTTTGCGAGTCGCAAACTGTTTCCTACATATGGCCCATGATGTTTTCCTAGGCGAAAGTAGAATGAGATAAAGAAAATAAAACAGCACAGCAAATGTGACTATTGCTGGAAAAATAAAGCAATTCTGAATGAAACATAACTGGATTAAAGTGCACAGCTGCAGGCCTAGTTAGCTAAGCCAACATGTCTAAAACATGTCTAAAATATCTATAAAACAACCTAGAACCCCAAACTCAAAAACATCCCTGGAAATCACAAATTCCCATACATAATTTTGGTATATGCATGGCCCCCAAAATCATCTGCTTCTCATTATTACTGCTAGACTGAGGCAAAGGATAATGGGGATCCATACATAACACAGCCTGTCTTTTCAAATGAGAACAAATACTGTGCCTGGTGTACTCAACAATCCCCCACCAATTTCCCTGCTTACCTTCCCCCTTTCAGTCAAAGCAAACAAAGAGTGCTGTACTGACTGGTTCTCAGGCAGCCCTGTCAGTCTAACCTGGAAGGCCTTTATGATGTAGCAACAGTAGGTAACAAGTTTTGTTCTCAATTGCAGCTACATCACAGCAGTGAGTTACAAGATTTAGACCCAGATTTTATGTGGCCTTGTGCCATTCCAACACTACATTAGCATCATTTTTTTGATGCTAATGTGGCGTTAGAAGGGTAAAAACGCAGCGCCATATTTACAAAGTGGCGCAATGCTTGCATTGAGCCACTTTGTAACCCCTTGTGCCAAATTATGCCTGTGCCAGGCATAATGTATGCAAGGGTTGGCGTTCCAGCACTAGGGGGGCCATAGAAATGGTGCAAAGGAATCTAAGAGATTCCTGTGAACCATTTGTATCTGCATTTTTTAATGCCTGCTAAATGCAGACGTTAAACAGAAGCTTCCATTGATTACAATGGGACTCTTGGTGCTTTGCAGGATTAGCGTCACCATTTTTTACACTAATCCTAACTACTGCCATGGTGCACCGTATTTTAAATATGGTGCTACCATGATGACATTAGAGGGCCACTAAGGGACGAAAGAAAAGTGTTGCTGCACTAGGTGCAGTGCCACTTTTCATAAATGTGCACCGTAGTATCTAGACTACACAATAGTGAAGTCATGCATAACAACATAGTTAAAGCATAACAGAAGACACCACACCAAAACAGTGAAAAGAAAATGTAACAGAGCAACAATACACAACACAAAATCACATTGTAATAACACAGCACTAAACCAAAGCAGTACAAAAAACAACAGAAGTTATCACCACCACCACCACCACCATAAAAAGCTATGCAACAAATATGCACAAATGTTCTTATTACACATTACCACATCCAGAATATGGAGGTAAAAGGTGTTTCCATCAAACACTGTTATAACTTGTCAGCAAAGTTTGAAATAGCACCAGTTAAAATAGTGTTGGGTCCCCATATCCTAAGGTAGTGCTCCCATTGCTCACCTTATGTGATACGGACCTGTTTGACTGGACCATAAACTCTTTCAGCCAGACAGCCAGAATAGGGAGCATTTCACATTCAGAAAAATACTCCGAGCATCTTTTCCAAAAAGAACTGAAGACTTTCAGAGCTGCCAAATGCATCATGAGTCTGCTTCATTTGTTTTAAGCAGTCCAACATTCAGGGTAGTGGGGAAGCCAAAACTCATCATACCCTTTGTTGTCACTGAATAGCTAAGACATCAAAAAAAGTGGCAAAGCACATTACCAAGCAAGTAAAACAAATAGTCTAGCCAAACGGATACAGTGTATCAATCAAGTGAGGCAACTTGAGACAAAAGTTTTCCTACACACATTTCCTACTTTCAGAAAATAATTGCCTCCTAAACTCTGATTTACCTGTTTTAAATATGTGTCATATTTATATTGCATTGGGTGGAGGCAGCGGGTGCGACATCACTAAACTTACAAGTTTAATTGGCCGTGTTTAAACCCAACAGTTAAATGATGAGCAGAACTAATGGGGCAAATGGACTCTTGCAAACAGGGACGGCAAAGGATTTTCCTTAATTAGTTTATATTGCAGGGTTTTTATGTTGAAATTGTTGTATGGTCAAAGTCAAACGTAAAAGTTCATTAGGCCCAGTTCACAAAGAAAGTCTACACTTTAAATTTAAACCTACAGGTGAGCGTCGATTTATTCATTTCTGTGATCCACAGGAACTTCCAGGAACCTGCATGGAAAGTTCAGATCGCCCAGGTTTCCAGGCTGATCTCTGGGAATGCCATATGCCATTCCCACCAGGATCCAACTCCCGCTGTGCGGAGTTCTCCATATTAGAGAACTAAGCACAGTGGAAATAAGACACCCTGTGCAAACACTTTTTTCTCCACAAACAAAGCATTTTTCCCCTTCCCCTACTCATCTGGAAGTGACTCATTCTCCAGCCCACCTTGCAAAGGGATTTACACCCGTTCTACGCTGCAGTAGGAATCTGACTATTTAAAGCCTATAAAGAGAAACAAAAGGTGTTTGTGAATCCTCACAATTGTATTTTGGTGTCCTCAAACTTTCATGTCTAACTACACTTTGGTACTCCTTGGAACGTCTATATTACACATCTTCAGTCTTTCGCACCTGTGGCTGAAATACCTCTACCTGTAAGTGAGCTTAGGGCTGCCACGAATCCCTTTGCAAATTTTCGTTGGCATAGAAAAGTTAATCGTTTTGTTTCATTTCATAACTTTATTTTGATCAACACAGATCATAAAAGTACAAGTACAATTTTCCATAAAACAAATATTGAACATTTTGATCCCACACATCCATGCATATCACAGTAACCACCCTGCTCAAACTGGTCGACTATCCCTTCTTCTTTACAAACTATTAACTGAAACCCGTTTTGCACAAAAAATAAAATGACTTTTAGTCCTTCCGGGATAGCATGCATACATTTGGGTAGGAGGAAAAACAATGCAGGATTCATGCAAAGTGACATTTCATCTGAGTTAAATATAGGCAATACGGAATTCATAAGATTGCTAGCAAAGAACGATACAATAAAATAGCAATAATCAAAATTAAGATCACATATATGTATAAAAACCCAATTAAGCATACATAACTTCCACTATGAATTCATTACATTAATAAATTAATAGGGGAGGTAGCCTTACTACCCGTTCTTACTCGCCCAAGGGATTCTTATCAGAGAGAATATGAATGCACTTGGATCGCCAAATCCAGGCTGCCTTGGGGTATCCCGCAGCAGCAAAAAACACCAGCCTTGTAGAATCAGGGCTTAAGAGCCTGAGGCCATCCAAGTGCCTCCTTATACCCAGAAGTCTACATAAGGGCAATAACCATTTACTTTGCTGAGGGCCATACACAAGGCATAAAAAAAGGAATTGTACTTTAGGTTCAGAAGGACCCCTGATACTGGGCACTCCGTGCATTTACATTTTTCTTTGGCCCAATTGGTGCTGAATAACCTAATTGGAAGGGTCTGGTACCTACATTGTAAAAACAGTTTCCGGGCTAGAGGGGTGTAATCTCATCCATAATTCCCTTGTAATGGGGAGCATTTTATGCTGGATAAAATCAAGAGTCAATGTGCCTCAGCTATGGCACATGGTGTCAACATATGCATTCTGCCAGTATGCTGATTTGATAGTCATTTTGGAAATGGAGGAAATATCCTCCTAGTCGGACCAGAATGTTTCCATCCCCATCTTGATAAGCATAGTTACTACATGCACGAACCACAGTAAATTCTGAGCACTAGACAGAGCAAAGTGATCTTTAAGGGATTCTCTATATGCTTCTAAACAGGAGACAACCATACCCTCTGCCAATTAAGCAAAGGCATAAGTGGAACTTGCACACTAGAGGGAGATTCCAGCCAGATGACCACGACCACATGCTGAGTGACCTCATTACAGCTGCTTGCTGAGACCACGGGTTCTCTGGCCTACATGGGATGGTGTTTCTATAGACAACAGGCTTCCTAGCTCAGGTATGAGGGATGATGTTTTCCCTGAGGGGAATCCTGAAAGGGCAGATTAGGGCTTAACCCGCTGTGCTCTAATCTATTTTAGACAGGAATTGCATATGGTGTGCATAGTGACTGTAAGGTGGAACGTTTCCTGTGTTTCACTTTCCTTGTCACCATTTTGCTTCTAGAATGCTTCATTATTCCATTTCATGCCATTCTATCTAAGATGCAGCTGATTCAATGAATCTTATTGAACCATTTTCTGCCTCTGTTTGTCTTTGTATGTGTGAGACTAATGTAACTGAGAGAAAAGGATGAGATCTGATCCACCACAATTTCCGTGAAAAGTCATTATATCATGCACCCGGTTGCTACAAATCATCCCTGCTCTTGGGCAGAGATGAGACACTCCTAGTTGGCCAGAAACGGATTATGCTACCAGTAGTCACATGGTGTGGAATTAGACTCAGTTCCCCACAATTCATTTTAAATCTAGCAGCCTCATTAAGTTAATGACAGCCCATGCCAGAATAGTTGCGTCTTAAACTCATCAAATCTTTTGGCAGATATTTCCTATCATTTTAGCAGTCTTGTTAAAACAGAGATTTTACTCCCATTGTAGCATTATCTCCGTACTCTTCCATGGACCAACATTCTGTTTATACTTCCAAAGTGTTTCATGATGGTGACTGTGGGCGAGCCACCGGATAGGACAGCAGTGCATGCTAGCAGCTTGACTCCAACCATCATCTCCGACTCACACAAAATATGCTTTCACTAGTCTCCTGGAAAGATCCATGATGTCGATATTGCTTCTTGAAGACCACTACTTTGAGTCAATGAGCTTTCCTGCCGGCCATTTGACTGTAAAATGTACCACATTGAGGGAGCAGGTTTCAATTCCCGTAGCCGATTCCACCACTTCTGTTTTTTGTTAAGCCTTTGTGAGGAACCTCAACTTCTCCATGTCTAGTATTGTGATGGGAACATATTGTGCTAAATGCCCATTGCCCTTCCTGCTTCTTTATCACCACTTAGAAATAAATGCTTAATAAATTCAATGTGTATAGTGGATATGATTTGTGCAATTAGAGTTCTGCCCTTTAATGACTCTTTCTTCCTTGGAAGAGTGAGGCTTGCATGAAGCACCAGCAAAACGTGTTTTGATTGTCTGATATGCTGCTTTGTAGGTTCGTGCAATGCTTGTACCATTCATATCTAGGTGAGAAGTGGAAAGACAGTCAACCAACACACTGCACAAGAGTATTGCCCTTAATCCATCCTTGAAAAGGGTGGCCACCAAGTGCAACAGCTCCAACAGTTAGTGATCGTGAGTTCAACCTATCATCACAGAACAATTTTTCGCCAGGAGGCGCTCCTTCTTACCTCCCTTAAAGCTGCTGAGCTACTACTCTAATTGCCTTTGATGCATGCACACAACACTAATCCGAGGAGCAAGTGGAATTGGCCATTCTGCAATAGTGCTAGTACCCAGACAACACACCAGTGCCTATGAACCGACACTCAGTATCCTCACAGCAGGTGGGTTAGTTTCATGCAGCCAGCAGTTCATCTACTGTGACCTTCTGCCAATGCCATCATGTCAGACTGAATCACTGGAAAGAACTTCCTGGCTCAGGTCAGAGATTCACATTCATTCAGCAAAATATACTCTTTCGCATAATGTACTGGGCTCAGTTTTATAGCAACCGATTAATTTATTGCTAGCTTATGTTCTGCTGGGTATGCAGCGAATTTGAACTAATGTCCGCAGTAGGATGCCAACCTACGTGATTATTTTCTGATAAGGTGCAGTGATAGAACTGCTTCATAGTTGGCATTTTGATTGCACCCTCTCAAAATAAATAATTTATGATCTTCCTAGGAAATTATGAAGACAGGGATCATAATGCAGCTGAACGAGTACGTATTCATGATTCCAGTACTGTATTTTATTTGTACAGTTTCGTACAGCACTTAACGGGTAATGATGATGTTATACGAGAAAGCAGGCGTATGGACACAACGTAAAAAACAAAACAAAACCCAGTCCATGTGTATGAATATGCTTAGCCGAGGAGATAAGTAAAGGGCAGATGATTTCTACAAAATATATGAAATGAGAGCAGTCGTAATTCTAAAAAATGTCGTGGGAGTGAATACAACTTAGTGCACTTCTAAGAAACCTCTAAGCAGAGGGTGTGGGGTTGATCTAGAAAAAAACCTGCAGAGCCCTAGTAAATGGATATTCGGCTACGGACCTAACTGCAAGTGGTTACATTTATTTTTGCACTTGGTCTGATATCCATGAATACTGTCCCTAACTATTAAGGAATTTTGGAGCACCAGGGAAGACGTTACAGATCTCGTGTCCTTGTGTTTTGTTGAGTCCATGCAAACGGATACCGTGATCCGGAAACTCAAGAAGCAGGGCTGAAGATCACAACTATTTTTCCAGCTACATTCTATAGTAAAACATTGCTGATTCGCATGAGTAGCTGTCTTTGAAAGACACAAACATATCTAAAAACATTGTGGCTCGTTTAAGAGCCCCTAGCGCCTCCTTGTGCCACATTAGAGTAAATTTTTTATGCTAATGTGGCCCAATGACGTCAAAATCGCTGCACCAGATTTACAAAGTGGAGCAATGCATGCATTGCGCCACTTTGTAATCCTTTGTGCCACATTATACCTGTGCCAGGCATAATGTATGCAAAGGGGGCATTCCCCATTATGGGGGGGGGGGCAAAAAATGGCGCAAAGACATCTGAAAGATGTCTTTGCATCGTTTATTTTAGCACTGTTAGACTTGGAATCCTTGGAGTGGTCTCCCCTAACTTTTTGCCTCTGTTTCCCAGGTTGTTGATATGTGCTGGGCTCTGTTTTTGCTTCTTTTTGTTACTCTGGGCACTTTACCACTGCTATCCAGTGCTAAAGTGCAAGTGCTCCTATGTAAAATGTGTATGTAATTGGATTTCCATGATTGGTATATTTGATTTACTGGTAAGTCCCTAGTACGGTTCACTAGAGGTGCCCAGGGCCTGTAAATCAAATGCTACTAGTGGGCCTGCAGCACTGGTTGTGCCACCTACAATAGTAGCTCTGTAAACATGGCTCAGACCTGCCACTGCAGTCCCTGTGTGTGCAATTTTAAACTGCCAGTTCCACTTGGCAAGTATATCCTCTTGCCAGGCATAAACCTTCCTTTTTATTACATGTAAGACATCCCTAAATTAGGCCCTAGGTAGCCCCATGGGCAGGGTGCAGTGTGTGGTTAAGGTAGGACATATACTAATGTGTTTTATATGTCCTAACAGTGAAATACTGCCAAATTCGGGTTTCACTGTTGCAAGGCCCATCCCTCTCATAGGTTAACATGGGGGCTGCCTCTAAATATGATTAAAGCATAGATTCCCTTTGGGAGCAGATAGACATGTGGAGTTTGGGGTCTCTGAGCCTACAATTTAAAAATACATGTTTTAGTAAAGTTGATTTTAAGACTTTGGGGGTCATTACAACATTGGTTGTAACCGCCGTGCGGCCTGCCCATAATGACATCCCCGCTGGGCCGGCGGGCGGAAACAGAGTTTCTGCCCACCGGCCCAGCGGGGATGTGGGCCGCAACATGGGAGCCGGCTCCAAATGGAGCCGGCGGTGTTGCGGCCGTGCGACTGGTGCAGTTGCACCCGTCGCGCTTTTCACTGCCTGCTATGCAGACTGTGAACAGCTGCACGGGGCCCTGTCAGGGGGCCCCTGCACTGCCCATGCCAGTGGCATGGGCAGTGCACGGGCCCCCAGGGGCCCCGCTACTCCCCATACAGCCAGCCTTTTCCTGGCGGTTCAAACTGCCAGGAAAAGGCTAGCGGTAGGGGGACTCGTAATCCCCTGGGCAGCGCTGCCCTGGCGTATTATCACAGCCGGGGCAAATGTGGCGGGAAACCGCCAGCCCCGGCGGTGCGACCGCGGCACTACCGCTGCGGTCGTAATCCCCTCTGAAGCACCGCCAGCCTGTTGGCGGTGCTTCAGCCACAACAGCCCTGATGTTCTTGGACCGCCAGTGTTGTAATGAGGGCCTTTGTGTTTGAAAATGCCACTTTTAGAAAGTGAGCATTTTCTTGCTTAAACCATTTTGTGACTCTACCTGTTTGTGGATTCCCTGACTGGGTCAGTTTGACAGTTGGGCTGGTTGAACCTCTCTCTAGGTAATGACACAAAGGGAGCTGGGGTGTAGCCTGCATATCCTGATGAGTCATCTGTGCTAGGAGGGAGGGGAGAAGTGGTGACTCACACCTGAAAGGGCTGTGCCTGTCCTCACACAATGCAGTCTCTGACCCCCTGGTGTGTGTCTGGGGCCTGGCCTGGGCAAGGCAGGATTTCACAAACAAGAGAGACTTTCCTTTGAAGTAAGCCTGTTTCAAAGGTCAAAATGGGAATAAGAAGGGCACTCAAAACCACAGACTTTTGATCACTTCTAGACATAAAGAGGAACCTCCGCCTGGGAAAGAGCTGAGGAGAAGTGCTGCCCTGCCTGTGACTGTGGTTTGTGGAGCTATCCAGCAGTTGCTGCTTCTGCCTGGTGAAATGGGAAAAGACTGGACTTTGTTATGCATTCCTGCTTGTGAAGAAATCTCCAACGGCTTGTCCTGAGCTTGCCTCCTGTGGTGGCACTTCCAGGGCCATCAAAGACTGCCCCTGCCAGCACCTGGACTCTCTGCTAAGACTCCTGCCCTGCCAAGTGATGCCCTGTCCAGTTCCTGGGGCCTTGACATGTGAAGTTGACAGACCAAGATTAAAAATCCACACACAGACTGCCGTGCGGGGAAATTTCTGACGCAACCTCCGAGATGCAGCTGAAGAAATGATGCACCACCGGCTTCGCGGCTGAAATCGGCGCTCCGGCTGCAGCACAGCTGGAAGATTAACACATGTGGCCGGGGAAATGACGTGCCACAACGCTAGCGTAGGCTGGTAACATCGCAACCCACACAGCGTGGTTTTGCTGATACCGTGCTGCAGGATTTTCGACACAAACCCGGCTGGGTGTGGAAAAACAACGCAACGCCTGCCCGGACCCTAGTGCTTGCCCAGATCGACGCATCGCTCTCCTGCAGAGAGGAAAAATGACACACACCAACCCAACTGGGGTTAGCTGAGGGTGATTCTCCTTTACACTGACTAGAGTGAGGGTCCTTGCATGGACAGGGGCTAACCTGACTGCCAACTAAAGACCCCATTTCTAACAGGCACTTTTAAAGCCAGCTCAGAGCAGATGTTAAAAGGAGGCATGCCATTGTTTTTAATGGCAAAACACCTATATAGGGGTGAGAGGAAAAACTTCCTTGTCCAACCTCCCAATATATCAACCACTGTCACTAAAGGACAAGAAAATCCAGTGCTTCTACCCTCCCAAAAAGGGTGGGTGACCACCACTGTGGAAAAAACGGCCCTCACCCTTCTAATTGTGGCATGCATCATTATCGGGCTGCTGCTAACACACTCCTACATAATCCCACATCAGAGTGGAGCAGAAAAGGTGGGAAACAAAAAATGTCACGCAACAAAACAAACGGGGACCAGAACAAACAACAGAACATAAAACTGTCTCAGGAAACGGCCCCTTCCTTAATTTTATAGTGGGACCCCCTGGAAAGGATTAAAATTGGACCTCTGGTGGTGATCTCAGGATGCCATTACCTGTTCACCCCAGTACCTGTTTATAAGCCACAGTGTGAAATGTTCCTGGATACACAGAGTGATATAAGCCCTGATCTATGACAGGTAGGGGAGAGTAATAACGGGGATCCGTGGAGCTCCTGATGAAGGAAACAGCTGAAACATGTTGACTTATAAACAGGTACTGGGGTAAACAGGAAATGGCATCCTGAGATCACCACCAGGGATCCAATTTTAATCCTTATTGTTTTTAATGGGCCTCAATGGGCTTTGCAGAATTAGCGTCAACATTGTTGACGTTAATCTTGCAAACTTCCGAACTAGCATCACAAATTTTAACTCTAGTTTCCCTAACAACTGCCCTGGTGTGTCGTATCTTAGATACGGCGCACACATGGTATCTTTAGGAGGTGCTAAGGGGCACAGGAAAAGTGGCTCTGCACTGCTTGCAGCACCACTTTTCTTAAATCAGGGCCTTTCTCTTTTAAATGGATTTTCTGATGGGCAGTATATATTAATTTTAGTGCAAAAAATCAATGTACCTCCGGCCCATTCTCTTCTTTTGAGTATTACAGCAACACTATTGCTCTGTTTAATTCAACTTAACTTCAAAAGAGTGCATTTTCTTTTAAAACGCACCTCAAAACATTTTCATAACTCTAGATGATCAAACCTTAGACGAAGTCCATTTTCAAGCCATTTCGATCAATAACTTTTGTGATTTTTAAAACAATTGTTTTGGAAAATTCCCTTGATTAATGTGCGACATTACTGTTGTTTTTGTGAGGCTATTCATGTAAAACATGGAAGTTTCCTTGCGGAAGATCTTACTGGTTGTTTCAGGCTTCCAATTGTTAGCTAGTTATTCCTCAAAGAAACTTGTTCATTTAATATAAATGTTATTGTTTTGAAAACTTGAGAGCTCAGCTACAGCTGACAGTGAAACCGAGGCTTCTTCTCCGATAGTTTAACAATCCATTTGCCAACACTGTTTGTGAACTGTAATTGAGAACATGATGTATGCATATGCAAATGTATTTTTCATTTAGCAAAACCCATATCTCTTTCGTGCACCGAGAAACACAGCATCAAAATACTAGTATTTTCATGGCATGATCATTGCATACATAAAAGGGCACTTACAAGGCATAGCTAGATCTTAAAAAGCGGTGATTCATCAATATAGGCTGATGTACGACACCAATGACAAACACCGTTCACACTGGATGCACCTATGCTAATTGTCCAATTATTCACTGCTGTCATCCATAAAAAATTGCCCACGCTCCACACTCATTTGCCAAAATGTCAGGAACAGGCAATGTCACCATGGCTGTGATCATGGACTATATGAGCCATGAGAGAGTATTTATATAAGAATGATGGCACTCTTGGCGACAAAGAGGTGTTGGGGAGATATGGTGTTTCATGTCATCATATACATGAGTGTGGTATGGTGTAAGTGGAGCGCACATCACTAAAGGATTACTTCACACGTGTTCCCACCATTGACCCTGGTTAAAAAATTGAAGGATTAAATTAACACCTCCACAATTGCTGCAAAACTGCGTAATTATAAAAACAGAGATGTGAATACTTGGTGATTATCAGAACAGTTCCTACCACAGGCATGTTTATATTGTACGTAACAACATATACCACAGGTTGTAGCTTAAATAATTGTATTCACTGTCAAAGAGGAGACACATTACAACTCACAAGGGAAGGCAGGATCTAGCTGCAAACAAGTGTAGTTTACTCCAGCTGAAGTTCTCCATCCCTTATGGAATATCGAGCAAGTGAGATGTCCTTTCTCGTAGTACGTAGGGTTAGTAATTTGGAGGGTCCCATTCACCTGTAACTCCTGTACAATGCTTCAAATCAGGCTTCTTAAGCCCGGTCACGGATCACAGCAGACTCCACATACAAAGTGTATGTGTATGCTGGATGACCAGACCAGGATGGCTGGGAGAGATGTACAGCCCAGCGACTTTGACACTTGTCTAGCTGTGGATCTGCTCCCAAAAAATTGCCTTGCTGAAAAGAACCTGCTTCACCCATACCCCACTGAACAGATACAGAGACAGTGGTAAGATGCATGAGAACCTGCTGACATACACTCATGCATGTTACAGTAGCCCTGTTTTCCATACTTTCCATACAGCCATCACACATGCCTTCTACAATGCACAGCACTCACTAGGACCTATACTGTCAGTCAGGTTGTTTGGAAAGGAACATAGGGGGTCATTCTGACCCCGGCCGGCGGCAGAAGCCGCCGGCCTGGCTGGGACCGCCAGAATACCGCTGCGCGGTCAAAAGACCGCTGCGGGTATTCTGGGTTTCCAGCTGGGCTGGTGGGCGACCGCCAGAAGGCCGCCCGCCAGCCCAGCGGGAAACACCCTTCCATGAGGATGCCGGCTCCGAATGGAGCCGGCGGAGTGGAAGGGGTGCGACGGGTGCAGTTGCACCCGTCGCGATTTTCAGTGTCTGCATGGCAGACACTGAAAATCTTGGTGGGGCCCTGTTACGGGGGCCCACGACACCCCATACCGCCATCCTGTTCCTGGCGGCCAAAACCGCCAGGAACAGGATGGCGGTCGGAATCCCCATGGCGGCGCAGCTTGCAGCGGAAAACCGGCGGTACACCGCTGGTTTTCCGTTTCTGACCGCTGCTGTACCGCCGCGGTCAGAATGCCCAAGGGAGCACCGCCAGCCTGTTGGCGGTGCTCCCGCGGTCGTTGGCCCCTGGCGGTACCCCATAATGTCCTGGAGTTGCCACACTGTGGTGCCAGAAAATCATGTGTCATAGTGGCACTGTTAGAGTCTGAACCGGAAGAATAAGGAGTAGATCACACCATGTCCTGCTGCGAGCATAGTACTAGGCCTGTCGGCAGTTCTCTTGCTTCTTGTATTAAGAAGATAAGTGATCTTTTGTCCTACCTCCCTTATTGGAACAGTAAAATGTTCAATGGGGCCCCAGCAGTAGCTTTTAGGGATCTAGAGGCCTGCAAAGTGCATACTGCCTACCTCCACACTAATATTTTTGCCCCACCTCAAAAACAGAAATCATACATTTTCACTTCAAAAGCTGCATATTCACTATTATGGGTTGACGTGGTGTCAAAATGATCAAGGGGAGAAACAAGGAAGTAGCCAGGAAATTAAAATACCACCCACATGACACCAAGTAAGCGAAACAAGTGAGTGTCAACCTCCATAGAGGTGCTCCTCCATTCCTCTTCCATTCAAGCACCTATCCATTCATCCTTTTAGACTTCCATCTAACCGTTGATATCCATAATTTCACCTTTACACTCTACCATCCACTCATCTTTCATCCTTCATTCAATACTTTCCCAGTGCCCTACAATTTCCAGAGCTACAAAAACAACTTGTCGTCTATTCAAGGGAAACTGCTCTTCAACATTTAGTGATTGGAACTGATAAATAAAGCACATAGTTTGAAATGTTTAGAAATCATTTTGTATTGTAGAGTGACAGATTTAGATACTTCTAGACAAAAATGAAAGATTTGGGACATGGAGGATCAAGCAGGATAATGCAGGACAGTCCTTATTTAAAGTGAAATATACACAGTTGCAGCATTTGTCTGCCACCCACTCTCCAACCTCATGTACCAAGAATTCAAAACAAACATCTAATGGCTGAAATGAGCAATGTGAAAGCAGAAAACCTGGGATCAATCCCCCCTTCCCAGCATGACCAAATTGTGTGATCCTAGGCAAATCTCTCTTTTGTGTTTGATTTAATAAGCTGTAATATTGCACCATGTATAATAAGAAATGTAGGCCACATGTAGGATATACTTGACACTTGACTTTCATGTGGCTTCTGCCTGCCAGCCACTCTCCTAACTCTTGCACCAAGAATTAAAGAACAAACATTAACTTTGATGTAAAATAGAGAAAGATTTTATGTCCAATTAGTGGCTGCTTGGCACAAAGTGAATGCAGGAACCCTGTGCTTTGGCCATTACCTATGTATGTCAGGTAGATGCTGCAGTGATGATTGAGGGCTGTTGCCATGTGCATTGCTCTATCGAGAACTATCTCCCTGTGCAATGCTGTGGCCTGAAGGGGCTGTTTCCCTGTGTGCGCTATCACAAACCCTGTATGCTAGGAGGAGGGCTGTCGCTCTGCAGCAGTATGCAGCTGTGAAGGAGTAGCAAGCAATTACCCACTGAGTAAGAGCAACAATTCAACTACCCAACATCCTAGGAGCACCCTAGACCTCCCACCAGATTGAGAGAGGCTTACTGCATAGTTGGTGAAGTGTGTGGAAGCCTACCATCTCTATTGTAGCATCCAGACTTCTGCTCACTACAGGGGCACTCCTAACCTCCACTCTAGCAAGATCAGGTATTATTGTATTCTGGGCCACCAAGCCGAGGGGGCAACTTTTGCTGACTGTCACGGTGCAGTGTGGAGGCACTTTACCTTTCTCAAAGCCATCATGGAACTTCTAAGACCTGAACTCACTAGTGAGGCCTAGCTGGAATGTAGCCTCACATACATGGGGAATAACCATGATCTTTTGACATGGAAGTGGGAGTCAAGAGCAGACTCAGGAAAGCTAGTGTGCCTACCTTAAGAATACTGTGTCTGTTATTTGTACACAAAATACATGGGTGGATGTACAAGATTGACCATGCACCACCCATATATGCCTACTTGATGCACAGCAGTGCAAGACAGCACAATGTACTGCCTTGCTTTTTTTTTTTTTTTAAACACACAAAAACTATCTTTTGAGGCTATTTCCTCTTTGTATGCGTTACACCAGCCTCAGATAGTTTTGCCAGTTTGGTGCAAATCTGTGTTTGCAAGTCTTTGTAGATATGGGTTTGCATCAAAATACATGAGTGAATGCACGGGAACACCCAAGCACAACCCATGCAATGCTTTAAATCCCAAAACAGATTTTGTATCAGGGTTATGCCAGAAGAGGGACGCAACCCCAGCACATAATCTGGGTGTGAATCCATACATTTATTATTTTTTTATTCTGCCACAAAGAAATTGGCAAAAGGGGAAATGTGAAAGTGAGTGTATTCTGCTTAATTGGTTGCAAAGTCTGAATTTTAAAATATCTTATAGGGTTAAAGCACCTGCTGCAAAGATCTGTGTGTGCCCCGTAAATCTGAGGGAATAATAATAATGATAAGATAACTCTGGTGGCTAACACATCTGGTGGAGAGATCTGTGCTATGTCTAGTCCCAGTTCTGTATCAAAGTAGCACAGTGGGTTAATGTGTCTTCTACAAAGCACATTATGTAACATGCAGATGACAGATTTGTATTTAATGCAGATGGGTAGGTAGGTTACTGCTTTTAATACGGAGATCCTTTTTTTACTCACAGTTGCATTGTAATCCTTCTAATATAGCAGAAAAAGCAAAGAAGGATGATATGTGACTCTTAAACTGTGTAACCCTCACTGTCTTATGTAACATATCCTGTATATCAATTTACAAACTTGTATGGTTGATTGTCAACACAATGTGTATGTGTAAAGTGCTCTGACATCCTACACTGTGATGAGTAATGCTATAAAAGAAACCAAAAATACTGGTATTTAAATTGTTATTTTTTTGTAAATACTGGGACATGTCACCACATCTGACATTCTTAAAGTGCATGCATATCTCCTATATTCAGCATTCATACCAATAGACCAGATTCAGACGAGAGACTCACAATTTTTAAAGCAAAAAATGCCTTATTTAGGCTGTTTCTGCCTGATTTTGCATCTGTTTCAATAGAAATCAGTAGGGAAATATGTTTTCCCTTTTTCTTTTTTAAACCTCCCACTACCCTCTTCTAAAATGTTGACATGTAACAAGCTGTGCGCTTTTTTTTCCCCTTCACTGTATTTGCATCTAGGTGTGAGGCTATCAACAGATTGCAGCCAGGAGACTGGAACAAAAGGAGGCAAAATGGCCCCTTAAGTTCAGTCTTTGTTATGGGCCTAGCTGGAGTCTGAAATACGCAAGACCCCACAGTGCCTGAACGCTTTTTAGCTTGAATGCAAAGCGAACAATGTGCAGGCACTGCCAAATGAGTCCCGGAAGGAGTTTGCAATATTTTACAGTGGGGCCTAACCTCTCTACAGGGTGAAGGGCGTTGATCCTGTGAAAATAGTGGGTCGACTGCATCCACCCGCGTGTACCTTCGACTTGTGCCCTGGCTTCCTGCTCACTTTGTGTAACCTGAGAGAATATTTCACCATGAGCGTTCACAGTGCTACATCCATTATCTACTTTCTCAGGATATGAAATTGATTTGTGGAAGGAGATCCACACAACCAGCAGTAGATGGCTTTGGCTTCAAGTGGTTTCAAAAACTTGAAATGTCAGGGAGTACTGCTAAATAAAGGGCTGATGAATATGTCTAGAGATATCGTAAAACCACTTCTTAAAAAACAGTGGACGTCGATGCAATTGTTAGTATAGGAGTGGGTGTAGGAGGGTGGAGGCAGTGGTGACCACTCAGTTTGATTAGTTACAGGGAATGTATCTCCATCCCTGTTTCTGTTCTCTGCTGGTGGACCAGAGTTTAAAATGTTCATTTGAGTGGATAGAAAATCCAGACTGAATCCTGACCGATTGTATGCATTCACCGCTGCAGGGGCCTACACCTGCTAAGCATGGAGCCTCACCAGCTAACACCTCAATTCTTGCAGGTGGCATAAATGAAGAAAACCTACAATAATCCTCCTGTTAGTGTCACATTAGAATGCTCTTACCTAAATAACCAGACTGGACTGGATGCCCTATAGTGTGGAAAGTCAGGTCGGAAAGGGGTGTTCTTAACAGATGCCTGAAGGTCTTAAATTCGTGATGCAGCGTTTCGCCAGTGCAATATATCTGGTCTCAGGCTCAGCGGGGATCATTTCTGCTGGGTCCACTGGGCTGCATTGGGCATTAAGGTGCCAGATCACTGGCTTGATGCTATTGCACTGAAGTAATTCACTACCTTACAAGAAAAACACAGGTTGCGCATTTTCAATCCAGGCACGTATTAAAGTGTATGGTCGGGTTGGTGGAAGTGCATTCACTCTTACTGAGCCTCTGTTTATTTCGTAATTTGTGAAAGTGGATAGGGGTCTGAAACTATGCCAATACCCTAATCTCAGAAATGGATGCTAGATAAACTGAACACCTACAGAATAAATTGTCAGTAGCTGCTTGAAACAGGACTAGATTCCTTTGCTTTAGGGAGACATAACTCAAGTTTGCATATTAGAAAACTTTACAAAATTGATTTTGGGCCTCGTATAACCATCATGAGACTTCATTAATGCGCAGTGATTGATGCGGGGGATATCTGTTTCCCAAATGCGAAAAATATACTATGGTATTGTCACAACATGTCGAACTAGTCGACAGCTGTGTGGCAAGTGCTGACAATGACTAGTGATCAGCCCTTCAGGCCCTCGCTTGGTTTCACCATCCTGCATAATACAACTGACATGTAATGTGCCCTATCTCATTGGAGGTGCTGGGTGGCAACTTCTCTATCAGTGGCTAAATTATGTATACTTAGGCACTGATGGAAGGCCACCGAACCAACCACAAGGGAATGAGCTCTGGAACTATTACAACTGGCATACCATTGGAGTAGCGCAATTTAAACTCCATCCTTTTCACATCACAATTGTGCAACTAAATACCCATATTTGATGTTATCCTCACTGTAGGAGGCTGGACTGGCTTGTAGTGAGTACCAAGGGGTACTTACACCTTGCACCAGGCCCAAGGCCCAGGTATCCCTTATTAGTGTATAGGGTGTCTAGCAGCTTAGGCTGATAGATAATGGTAGCTTAGCAGAGCAGCTTAGGCTGAACTAGGAGACGAGTGAAGCTCCTACAGTACCGCTAGTGTCACTTGCACAATATCATAAGAAAACACAATAGACAGATATACTAAAAATAAAGGTACTTTATTTTTATGACAATATGCCAAAGTATCTCAGAGTGTACCCTCAGTATGAGGATAGCAAATATACACAAGATATATGTACACAATACCAAAAATATGCAGTATAGTCTTAGAAAACATTGCAAACAATGTATAGTTCCAATAGGATGCAATGGGGACACATAGGGATAGGGGCAACACAAACCATATACTCCAAAAGTGGAATGCGAACCACGAATGGACCCCAAACCTATGTGACCTTGTAGAGGGTCGCTGGGACTGTAAGAAAACAGTGAGGGTTAGAAAAATAGCCCACCCCAAGACCCTGAAAAGTTAGTGCAAAGTGCACTAAAGTTCCACAAAGGACATAGAAGTCGTGATAGGGGAATTCTGCAGGAAAGACACAAACCAGCAGTGCAACAACGATGGATTTCCAGTCAAGGGTACCTGTGGAACAAGGGGACCAAGTCCAAAAGTCACAAGCAAGTCGGAGATGGGCAGATGCCCAGGAAATGCCAGCTGTGGGTGCAAAGAAGCTGCTACTGGACAGTAGAAGCTGAGGATTCTGCAGGAACGACAAGGGCTAGAGACTTCCCCTTTAGAGGATGGATCCCACACGCTGTGGAGAGTTGTGCAGAAGTGTTTTCCCACCGAAAGACTGCCAACAAGCCTTGCTAGCTGCAAGTTGTGCAGTTAGCATTTGTGGATGCTGCTGTGGCCCAGGAGGGACCAGGATGTCGCCAATTGCATCTGGCGACAGAGGGAGCATCAAGCAAAACAAGGAGCCCTCTGAAAAGTAGGCAGCACCTGCAGAAGTGCCAGAACAGGCACTACAAAGAAGAGTGAAATGGTGCTCACCCGAAGTTGCACAAAGGAGTCCCACATCGCCGGAGGGCCACTTAGAAAGTCGTGCAATGCAGGTTAGAGTGCCGTGGACCCAGGCTTGGCTGTGCACAAAGGATTTCTGCCGGAAATGCACAGAGGCCGGAGTAGCTGCAAAAGTCGTGGTTCCCAGCCATGCAGTCTGGCGTGGGGAGGCAAGGACTTACCTCCACCAAACTTGGACTGAAGAGTCACTGGACTGTGGGAGTCACTTGGACACAGTTGCTTGATTCAAGGGACCTCGCTTGTCGTGCTGAGAGGAGACCCAGGGAACTGGTGATGCAGTTCTTTGGTGCCTGCGATAGCAGGGGGAAGATTCCGTCGACCCACTGGAGATTTCTTTGGAGCTTCTAGTGCAGAGAGGAGGCAGACTACCCCCACAGCATGCACCACCAGGAAAACAGTCGAGAAGGCGGCAGGATCAGCGTTACAGAGTTGCAGTAGTCATCTTAGCTACTTTGTTGCAGTTTTGCAGGCTTCCAGCGCGGTCAGCAGTCGATTCCTTGGCAGAAGGTGAAGAGAGAGATGCAGAGGAACTCTGATGAGCTCTTGCATTCGTTATCTAAGGAATTCCCCAAAGCAGAGACCCTCAATAGCCAGAAAAGAGGGTTTGGCTACTTAGGAGAGAGGATAGGCTAGCAACACCTGAAGGAGCCTATCAGAAGGAGTCTCTGACGTCACCTGCTGTCCCTGGCCACTCAGAGCAGTCCAGTGTGCCAGCAGCACCTCTGTTTCCAAGATGGCAGAGGTCTGGAGCACACTGGAGGAGCTCTGGGCACCTCCCAGGGGAGGTGCAGGTCAGGGGAGTGGTCACTCCCCTTCCCTTTGTCCAGTTTCGCGCCAGAGCAGGGCTGAGGGGTCCCTGAACCGGTGTAGACTGGCTTATGCAGAAATGGGCACCATCTGTGCCCATGAAAGCATTTCCAGAGGCTGGGGGAGGCTACTCCTCCCCTGCCTTAGCACCTTTTTCCAAAGGGAGAGGGTGTAACACCCTCTCTCTGAGGAAGTCCTTTGTTCTGCCATCCTGGGCCAAGCCTGGCTGGACCCCAGGAGGGCAGAAACCTGTCTGAGGGGTTGGCAGCAGGAGCAGCTGCAGTGAAACCCCTGAAAAGGCAGTTTGGCAGTACCCGGGTCTGAGCTACAGACCCGTGGGATCATGGGATTGTGCCAACAATGCCAGGATGGCATAGAGGGGGCAATTCCATGATCTTAGACATGTTACATGGCCATATTCGTAGTTACCATTGTGAAGCTACACTTAGGTAGTGACCTATGTGTAGTGCACACATGTAATGGTGTCCCCGCACTCACAAAGTCCGGGGAATTTGCCCTGAACAATGTGGGGCACCTTGGCTAGTGCCAGGGTGCCCACACACTAAGTAACTTAGCACCCGACCTTTACCAGGTAAAGGTTAGACATATAGGTGACTTATAAGTTACTTAAGTGCAGTGTAAAATGGCTGTGAAATAACGTGGACGTTATTTTACTCAGGCTGCAGTGGCAGGCCTGTGTAAGAATTGTCAGAGCTCCCTATGGGTGGCAAAAGAAATGCTGCAGCCCATAGGGATATCCTGGAACCCCAATACCCTGGGTACCTCAGTACCATATACTAGGGAATTATAAGGGTGTCCCAGTGTGCCAATGTAAATTGGTGAAATTGGTCACTAGCCTGTTAGTGACAATTTGGAAAGAAATGAGAGAGCATAACCACTGTGGTTCTGGATAGCAGAGCCTCAGTGAGACAGTTAGTCATAACACAGGTAACACTTTCAGGCACACTTATGAGCACTGGGGCCCTGGCTGGCAGGGTCCCAGTGACACATACAACTAAAACAACATATATACAGTGAAAAATGGGGGTAACATGCCAGGCAAGATGGTACTTTCCTACACTCACTATGTGCCTTAATCGTTTTTAACATGAGTGAAACATGTTAAAGTATGTAATTAAAAGTTGTCATTATATGGATGTTAGAGATTTATACACAAATACACTAATGTTATGTTAAACATGTAATGGTGGCATTTCTTATTCACCTTTACATTTATTTTAAACTGACACTTGTGTATGCACAACACATATTCAAGTTTATATTAAATGCTAGTTTAATTCAGCTAAATGCACTTCATTTTGAGTCTTACAATGCAGCTGTGCAAAAGTGTTATTTCTTTTAGTTGCAGGAGCATTATCACGATTCTTGTTAGAGAAAGGAGTATTGCTTGTAATAGACTGTTGATAGTGAGGCCTGAAGAGAAGAACTTGGCAACGAACATGGATGCTAAATGCTTAGAAGAATCCTCCTGTTCATTGTGTGCCAGGAGATGTTCAAGGTTGCAGTTACTGTCTTAGTTTTGATGCAGTGGGAAACCCAAGGAATGTTGTAAATGCTCATCATGAGCAATGAACTGGTGGTTCCTGGTGATGTGGGAAAAGATTTGAATGTTTGTTTGAGGGTGGCACGTTCTGGTTGGCTGAAGCAGGGCCGTCGCCAGGCAGAACATATCGCTCCCGTCAGGGGTTGGTGATTACACTGACTGTATAACCTGCACTCACCCTTGAGTAGCTCGGCACAGAGCAGTCAGGCTTATCACAAGTGCAATGTATAAAGCACTGGCACAGCACTGTCATTCAACAAATACACTGAGCATCACAAACTAGACTTCACACAACTTGTATGTAAAAAAGTTTATATTCAACACACACATTGATAAACACAAGATGAACGTCATGTAAATCTGGGCATAAATCACATTTAGAAATATCAGGAGCAACACTAGGCCCAATTGTGTTTTATTAGCAGTATGTACATATGAGAAAAATAATACTTTCGCTCCCATGACCCTCATGTGGTGCCAACACACTGTCAGCACGATAACCACCCTAGCGATTTCCCCAATTCAATGTCACACAATTCCAGTATACACGGAGGTTCACAACAAAAGCAGCAATGTGTACATACAGAGTACAGTAGCTCTTTTACATAGTTCCATGGAGTAGGCCGCACAAGTAAAACCCAATGTAAACCGTGATATTACTCAAGACCAAGAAACAATGGGCCATATTTATACTTTTTGACGCCAAACTGTGCTAACGCAGTTTTGCGTCAAAAAAATTAGCGCCGGCTAACGCCATTCTGAAGCGCCATGCGGGCGCCGTATTTAATCAATGACGTTAGCCGACGTTAGCCGCCGGCGCTGCCTGGTGTGCGTGGAAAAAAACGACGTACACCAGGCAGCGCCGGCGTAGGGGATATGGAGCTTGGGCGTCAAAAAATGGGGCAAGTCAGGCTGAGGCAAATTTTTTGCCTCAACCCGATTTGCGCCATTTTTTTCGACTCCCAACCCCCATAGAAATGACTCCTGTCTTAGCAAAGACAGGAGTCATGCCCCCTTGCCCAATGGCCATGCCCAGGGGACTTCTGTCCCCTGGGCATGGTCATTGGGCATAGTGGCATGTAGGGGGGCACAAATCAGGCCCCCCTATGCCACAAAAAAATAAATAAATACGTACCCGAACTTACCTTAATGTCCCTGGGATGGGTCCCTCCAGCCTTGGGTGTCCTCCTGGGGTGGGCAAGGGTGACAGGGGGTGTCCCTGGGGGCATGGGAGGGCACCTCTGGGCTCCTTCCGAGCCCACAGGTCCCTTAACGCCTGCCTTTTCCAGGCGCTAAAAAACTGCGCAAAAGCGGCCGTACCTCATTTTTTTTTACCCGCCCACTCCCGGGCGTGAATTTTGCCCGGGAGTGTAAATACGGCGCACATGCCTCGGAGTCAATTTTTTAGACGGGAACGCCTACCTTGCATATCATTAACGCAAAGTAGGTGTCCACGCTAAAAAATGACGCAAACTCCATGGACTTTGGTGCTAGACGCGTCTAACGCCAAAGTATAAATATGGAGTTAGTTTTGCGTCGGAATTGCGTCAAAAAAAACGACGCAATTCCGGCGCAAACGGAGTATAAATATGCCCCAATGTGTTCGCCACACTGCCATACAGTGTAGTCACTCACAGGTGGTCAATCCCACTCACTTGCTCCACGCCGTTACACGGTGCCTTGGACATCAGACAGGCTAATAAAACACGCACTCGCTCACACTCGCTCCAAGCACCCTAATGCAGTTTAGTAATATCCAGCAGGCTAGTTTTCAGTGCACTCTCAGATGCCCCCTTGGGTCCAAACCTTTCTCTATCCTCCAACCAGTTCCTACTACCCGGCTCCTCATCAGCTGAAAGTGATAGCACCCATTTCCTGGGATAGTAGACCAATCGCAGACTGAATTGAACGTATTCATGACCCCAGGGCAAAAGTGGGGGGGAAGCAAAGAGATAACCACTGATCAGGCATAGTCAAGAAATGGAGATCTGGCCATCACTCTGGGAGTTCACTCAGGGGTCTCCACATCATGCCTTCTGGAGTGGGCCCCGGTCTGCCAAGTAGGGAGGGGGTTCATTCTAGGACACACTCTGTTCACAGTGCTGTCCAGTTGCGCTCTCCAACATACAGATAGCTACCACATCTACACCTCTGTAATAGGAGGCACAACGTCTTGGGAGCAATGACTTGAGCCACCATGGACAATCCTGGTTGCACATGAAGAGTTACCAAATCTGCACCTCCCTGGAATGAGGCACAATGTCTGGTCCATCATGTCTTGAGTCGCACCAAACAGAACCAGACACACACAAAAAGGTACCAATGCCGTACCTCAGTGGAACATGGAACAATGTCTGGTGCATGATGCTTGCCTCACACCAGACAGATCCGATCACACACAGAAAGTTACCAATGTCGCACCACCCTGGAATGAGGCACAACATCTGGTGAGTGATGACTTGAGTCACATCGGACAGATCTGATTACACACAGAAATTTACCAATGCTGTACCTCCCTACAATGAGGCACAACATCTGGTGTGTGATGACTTGAGTCCCACCAGACAAATCCGATCACACACGGAAAGTTATTAATGTAGTACCACCCTGGAATAAAGCACAGCACTGGGTGTGCAATGACCTGGGTTGCACCTGGCAAATCTGATCACACCTGGCAAGTAACCAATGCCGTACCCCCCTGGAATGAGGCACAATGTCTGGTGTGAGATGACTTGAGTCGCACTAGACAGATCCAATCACCCACAGAAAGTTACCAATGCTGTACCTCCCTGGAATGAGACACAACGTCTGGTGTGCGATGACCTGCACAGAGGGAACGTGCCCAAAGACACACAAAGAGAGTCAGCAATAGACTGGGAGAAAAAAGCAAAAAGGGAAATCTTGAACAATGTTACTGAAACTCCTGTTGTATTAACTGGTGTTAACACAGGTATTAGTTAGGCAGATACCTCTCTGATTTTCTCTATTCTTGCAAGTGTGAGGCTTCATGCTAAAAACATATTCCCTTTTCCCGAATGCTTCTACAGGATCCTCTGCTATGCTGACACCTTCCAAAACTCCCTAATTAGATGATCTTTTAGTTACCCTAAGATTAGGAGAGAGAATGGACGTTTTTTTATGGAACACCTTTTCACTGTACTTTATTTCTTTATTTCGGTGATTGTGACTATTGTATATCTCCTTTTGTTATAGCTGAACCTATTGCGATATTTCAGCTTGCCAGCTGTATTGCTGCATTTTGTGAACATATTCCTGACGTGTCTGTGTGCTGGATTGATTAATAATCCAAAATAAACCCCTTGTTAACCAGAGTTATTGATTACTGGTCCTTGTTGTGGAGTCACATTAGCTTTGCAAGTCTCAAATGTATTGCTTCTGTCTACTTTCTTACAGTGCTTCACGTCAACCAAAACAAGTCTGTACGACCGATTGGGCACGTCTTTGATGACTTTTCTAAGAAATTGCAGTATATTTCCCTGTGCCCTCTCACCATGAGTGCATCATATATAGTCCGAATGATAACCAGTCTGATTTTGAATGTGTGGGGTCTTGGAGAGGAAGGTAAACCATAGTCCATACCACACTTATCCAACCTTCACATTAGTCACCCCTACTGGTCTCTACCTGAAATCTCTCTCTCATCACCACACCCACTCCATGGTTCTTGTATTCATCGTCAGAGACCCACCAGTTTTGGTACACAGTCTCCTATACTTCACGTCCCCATGCCCTTTCTATTTGCCCCTCTACTCACCTACCTTTTCCTATATCCCCGGACTAGAGCACTTTCCCCTCACTCCTATTTCCCTTCTGTGCTGTGTAGCTTGGTACATTTCCTACAGAATTACAGAATTTTGTATGAGGATTGTTATCTGGCAAAATGCAATGAAATACCTGTTGAAGCTGCATCCATGGTGATGGTTGTGTTTGAGGGAGACTGAGTTGACTGTATGTATATCTCTCTGTCATTGCTTGGACTTAATTGTGTGTCAGTTCTGTTCAGTTGTTTCCCATTGCAGTAATAGTGGCACTGTTACTCATCGATGATGTTGCATATTTCTGTTTATAATGTGTAATAATATAATTTTTACATCCAGCTATGATTCTACTCAACCACATCCTACACACACTCCATTCTGATAATTTGATTTGTAATCACATGCATCCTTTTACATCACATTCACTTTTAAATCTTATTTACTATGCACATTTGTACAAATCTATTGTTCATGTAAAATTGTCATGTATGAATGGTGGATGACGCCATAGTTTTTGACACACACATATGTAAGCATGCTTGTGGTACACAATGTTGTTTTTTTCTCATCAAGGTAGTGATTTGCTCTAATGTTTATTGTGACACAAAATGATACATGTCTGGATGGGTATGCACATATATTTCAAGTTGTCAAAAGACGTGAGCTCTTTCGTTGGGCCTTGCATCCACATCACCAGTGAAGGGTCCTCAAGCTTGAATTTGTAGAATAGGGCCAGGATGATGCTCGAAATAGCGTCATCACCAGATCACTCAGGGAGGTGGCTGCAGTGACTCAACCCACTGAGACAAATTCTTCTGGTTGTTGACTGCTATCACCAGGTTGCAGTAGCATTGTGTCTGCTGCAAGAGCTCTTAATATATGCAGGAGATCATTGTCCCATCTTTTGTGATCATTTCTCAACTTCGTTGTGTGTTTTAACTTCTTTAGGCACAGTATCCTATGGTGCTGTACCTGAATGCATTTCTTTATGCTGGCCAGAATATTCTTAAAGCTGGCTACAGGCCATCAAAATCGTGCGTGATTTCGCGGATCACAGCTGATACTATGATGTAGGAACATCAGGGTTCGGTTCAGCTTGAACCTGTGTTCAACTTTGACACTGTACCTGCAAGGTAGTAAAACGATGTTGTTACATAATGTAATAAGAGCTAAACAATATGCTTATAGTGGCATGCATAGGGGGTCATTTTACATTGTACTTGTATTTTGATGTTTTACCAAGTCGGGAAGGGGAACAAAACCATGCGGGCCTGTTTGGACAGAGTGCGGGGCTTTAGAATTGCTCTTGGTAATACATGTTTATATATCTGAATATAGCTATAGTCCTTACTGGGCTTTTAACTAGGTTCTACAACCATGCGAAGCAGCATGTGGGCTAGCATGATCTTCATCACCTGGTGTTCTTTAGGGGCTAGTTTGAGACAAGCCTCAGGTCTGCACCTAGGCAAAACAACGGCTATTTTCTTTCTTCATATTTTTCCGTTACATCCCTCTACATTTCATGCTACTTCTTTTTTACTTTTATGACACTGTTGGCCCAATTTAGATTTTGGAGGACATGGTGCTCCTTCACAAAGACAACAGAGTATCCTGCCTGTCAAGACCTTTGGCCGACCCGCCTCATTTAGGCATATGCAGACCTTACGTTATCTGTTGATGGAGGCCCGTTGGCTCTACCGGAGTAGGGGCCATCAAATGATGATATTCCATCATTTGCCCTCTTCTAGAATGCATTGCCTTTTTTACTAGTCCATCTCCAGCAGGAAAAACTTGCCAGTAAGGGGCAAAAAAAGTAACACTTCAGGTACCCTGGCAGAAAACTGCTGGGGTGTTGGTGTCATTATTTATTACTTTTTTTTTTTTACAAGAACACTCCTCCTTTGAAAGTTTGGTTCTTATTTTTTTTTTTTTTTAATTTGTTGAATTACACTCAACACCGATATTAGCCTTCCACCAAACATTTTGTTCACTGAACGGAGTCACCATGACGGTGGTCTCTTTCAATGTACAGAGATCACTGCTAGGCCTGTGGTCATCTCATTAATTTGACAGATGATATTCTGTCAGGATGGCAGGGGTAATGTCTTCCGCCACCCTAATGGAAAGGCCCTATTTCTCTCTACTCCCATAGCTTTTACTTTGTCACTCAGATGCTGCCACATTGCCGGATAGTCAGCTCCACTACGGTTGTGTGGTGGCAGACTAAATGATTCTTTATAGTTGTCTAGCACGTAGTGGACTAACATATCATCAACAACCTCAGTGAAGTTCCACTTTCTCATCAGTGTTTGAGACCCATCTTCATTTGTGTGGGAATACAGTGACACAGTTGAGGAAGAGTGACACAGATGACAATCTCCTCATAATTTTGAGTGTGGGAATATGCTTGCTATCAGATGTGTGACACGCCTGAGTGGGGTCCCGTTTTCGGTTTCCTGTCCCTGTTATTTGTCTGCTACCTACATTTAAATTGTGTGTGTCTATCTGAGGTTCCCACACCTTTTCCATTCATAATATTTTTGCAATTGCAAATGTTCAAAGACTTTGATTTCTGATTGTAAACCTATATATAATTTAAATATGCATGATTCTGAAATTTACACAGGCAAATTGTGGATGGTCCTTGGTAGGTTTCAGAACATATAGATTTTTGTATGGAAGTTTTGTGAATTGGCAAACATGTAGATTTTCATTAGTGTTGATACATAGATATGTAGATCTAAATTCAGTATTTCATTTTTGTGACTCAGGCCATCAGAACTGATATGTTAATTTATATTTCAAGCATACAATATTGATAAACCATTAGATTCCATTTAACACCTAATTAAGTGGTATGAGGCCGATGATGTTAGGATGCATTCTGCAAGTTTCTGAGGTCTGTGAGGAAGCAATCGCATTTCTTCTTTCATGGAGCTCAAAACATTTTTATTAAGGTACACCTGTTATAGACCCATTTTCTGCATCCACATCAGCTTGTTTATTGTGCCGGTACTTAAGGCGTTTCTCACTGCATTTTTTTACTTACTATAGAATTAGGTGTCATTGAAAATGCTTCATAACTCTAAATATATTGGGGATTCGGTTTATAAGTCTTCATGCAATTTGAAAAAGCAAAACATGGGGAAACGCATGTAATAGGTTCTGAACTGAATAGAAATGTACTTTTTCTTGGGTGGATGAGAAAGCCCAAATGTTGTTATCTCTTAAAATTACCTCTGAAACATGGGCTGATTAAAGCTATAAATAAATGTGTAAGTTCCTGCTGCTTTTAGAACACAACTGCTCTATTCATCAAAATTCTTCACTGTGGAATTGCTATTTTCCTATAAATATATAAGAAACCGGAGGCCGGACACCGAACAATAGGTCAGGGATGAATAGTTTATCGCAAACACCGGCAAATGGTCGTTTTTAACATGAGTACAAATTGGCAACTAGACAGAATTAGCGATATTCCCTTTTGGAAGAAATGACAGACAACTTGCAAATATCCCTGCATGGTCACAATAGAGGAAACCACCCTTTAAAGCTCTACTGTAAAGGGAGCAATGATGTGGACTTGAGTTAACAAATTATTAATAAATAGCTCGCTTTGCCATGGATATTCAAATATTTTTACAGCCTAGTCAAATGATCTTCAAGACATGATATTTTACAAAAGTAGTTAAGACTGCAAATTTCAGTAAGCAATCTCTCACACCTTAAATGGGATTCCAGAAGTGTGAGCAGGTATACAATTGTAGTAAAAAGTATGTTAAGGTGGTGCTCTTCGGTTTGGATGTTGATGTGAAGCCTCTTTTTTAGATCAAAAATACCCCAATAATATTTGCTGAAAAAGTCATGTTTATGTTTGGGACGACACCAAATCGCCTAAAGGGGACGCCTGGTTGTTCAATGTAACTGATCTTCCTTAAAAAGAAAGATCTAATGGGCACATGATTTTATTTCGTGCAGTTTGTTACCCTTGTATGAATGATTGCCAGGCATTTAAATTGATGTTTTCTAGTGCAAGTGACGTTCCACTTTTTTTGGTACATTGGTGATGTCTTCCCCTCAATTTGGCTTTCTTTTACCCTTCGTATCTTCTCCCGACCACACTGAAAAAAACACAAATAATAAACTCTAATAAAAGGAATTTATTTTCTCACACATGTCACCTATATGAAATGTAATATAATTCGGTACATCTTCAGCTTAGTTTTGAAATTACACAGTATTGACAAGACGGCCACCGAAATATATTATTTAGTAGATCGGATGAAGCAATCTTACATGGAACAAAGGTTTATTTTTCCTCACTCTTTCTGAACATTTGCTGCAATTGTTTGGTCAGAATCGATTTGGGGTGGAAGTTCAAGGGTCTCAGCTTCAGGCCAAACAAGGTTACACATTCACTTTTCTTGTTTATACATTTGTTCTCACAGCAAACATGAATTATCCAGCACAGATTTAATCGAGTGTAGCGCCACTTTCTCTGCGTCCCTTAGCGCCCCTCTACCGCCACCATGTGTGCAACATTTCTAAAATATGGCACACCATGGCCAAGGGTAGGGGACAATAGCGTCATTTTTCATGACACTATTGATGTACTCTGAAGGAGTAGCACGCAAATGTTGGTGCTACTCCTGCAGAGTACATAGGGGCCCATTCTAAATAATGGAAGCCCCCGTTTAACGCCTGCTCCGAACTGGAGTCAGAAGTGCTGTAAAAAATGGTGCAAGGAAATCTCATAGATTTCATTGCCCCATCATTTTGGCCCCCCAAAGGGTGAACTCAAAAGGTTACAGAGTGGTGCAATGCATGCATTGCACCACTTTGTAAATGCAGCGCAGGGATTTAGGGCCAGATGTAGGTAAGTACGGGATTGCGAGTCGCAATCCCATATGCAGGATGGTGTCCCTGACACCATCTGCGAATTGCAAGGGGGTCGCAAAGACCCACCTCATTAATATTAATGAGGTGGGTCGCAGTTTGCAACCCCCTAGCGATTCCCCACACTCACAAAGATGGTGGCCTGCTGGAGACAGCAGACCACCATGTCTGTGACTGCTTTTTTAATAAAGCATTTTTTTTTTTGCATTGCAGCCCGTTTTCCTTAAAGGAAAATGAGTTGCAATACACTCGGGAAAATGAAACCATTTGGTTTAATTTTTTCAGAGTAGGCAGTGGTTCATAGGACTGAAAAAATATTTTGAGAGCCATTCACAAAGGGGAAGGGGTCCCATGGGGCCCCCTTCTCTTTTACAAATGAGTTAGCACCCACTTTACATGCTTTGACACCCCTTCCTATTTGCGAGTCGCATTCCCATTTTGCGAGGCGGTACAGACTCGCAAAATGGGAATGTGCATCGCGATGCGCGTTTTGCATGGCGCAAACTGCGAATTTCGCAGTTTGCGCCATGCAAAACGTTTCCTACATCTTGCCCCTAGGCCTCGTTGGGCCACATTAACGTAAAAAATAATGATGCTAATTTGGTGCCAGGTGATGCTAAGAGACTATATATATACCCCTAAGGATTTATTAAGTTGCCACTTCAAGGGTCACTTAAGTTAAATTGTAGCTAATGCTGTATTGAGGAGGCTGGATGTCAGCCACAGTGAGGCACCTGCGCTGCTTTGGGTATTTTACTGCTAGTGTGCTAGCCTTAGCAGAGCGGAATATACTTGTTGAGGTAATGGGGAATAAGAAGGTGGTACTCCTGATTTAAATTCATGCACACTATCGTTCCCTTTCAGGCTCTCTAGCAGGGCAAAAAGAAGCCATAGTGTTGTTGTGTGCGGGCTGCCTTAGTGCAATGTCACTACTATTAAGATACTTTTTTGTCAATTATGGGCACATGGGCTGCAACTGCTCTTATACCTACACTAAAAAAAAAAGTATTTAAACGCAAGTGGCATTGAATGAAAACATGCCACTTGCATTTAAGGACAGGACCTTAGAATCTCCTCTGCTTGTATCTGAGTCTTTTGTCGCAGGTTTACACCAAAATTAAGCATACTCATTAATCAGATGCCAAATTATGTCACATAATTTAGCTGAGAAGTGTTACTTTTGTAGAGCCTGTGCAGTGCAGAAAGGAGAAAAGTAGTTCATGTTGCGATCTAGGTGTGTTTTATTGCACAACCTAACACCTGATTAACCCTTTGGGTGCAGCCATCAGCCAATGATTGATGTCCACACCCCAGCCCAGTGCAAGTGTTAGCCACTGTCGGACACTGGGGTGGGATCCAAGAGACCCTTTGCTGTGAGCACAAGATATATATATATATTTTTAAAAGGACAGGGGCAATGTGGAATCGCTTCTACATCAGCCCCCATCCACCCTCCACCCATCTGTGATGTCAACATGCAGACAAGTGAACTGACATCACTGATTCCCCAATGAAGCAGCAAGAAGAAGCAGGTAAGTGCTCTCTACTTCTTTAGTGGGAAAAAAAGCTGAAGAAGGCCAGGGGTCAGTGAGACCTTGTTGAAAAGGGAAGAGTCTGCCCTTTCAAACAAAGCCTTCCTGAAACTGTTTCTTGATTGTGGATCCTGGTTGTACCACAGTAACCAGCCAACCCCCGCGGCATAAGGAAAAAAAAAATGGTGTTTTTGCCCTGGGGCACGATTGTAAATTAATATTTATTCTAACAAAAAAAAAACAACATTGACAAGGGTTCAGCAGTCCTTGATTACAGGCCGACTCCCTTGGCCCTAAATATTTTTTCTAACAAGAAACACAAAACAACAACATTGACAAGGGTTCAGCAGTCCTTGTTTACAGGCTGACTCCCTTGTCCCTTAACATTTTTTCTGGAAATGTGTGGTTCCCTATGGACACCACACATTTAAAAATAGCAAAAGTAGTTAGGGGGTCGACTCTCATCACAAGGGTTGACCCCTTTGGGAGCCATATATATTTTTTTTAAATGTGTGTTTTCCTCTGGGAGGATTGCAGATCATGTGGTGCTATGAAACAGTGCAAAGTTGTACTTTTCCTGAATAATCCTTTTATCTCTAAGGAACCATCTAAGGAACCAAGCAGCCCGTTTTGCATTGTTGGCTTTGTCTAGGAATACACTTGTATGTGACCACTTTCACACAACACAAAGGAGCACTTCTCCTGAATAATTTGTTTATCCCATCAGAACTGTCTGACTAACAAAGCTGCCCAGTATACATTGTTGACTCTGGACCTTATTTAGAGTTGGGTTGACTGGTTACTCCATCACAAACATGATGCATATCCTATGAGCTGTATTACAATTCCCATAGGTTACAATGGGATCATAATACAGCAGATGGGATATCCGTCATGTTCGTGACGGAGTAACCCCATCTGCCAAACAGGCCCTCTGTCTGGAAGCATTCTTGCATGTATTGCTTTCACGATCCCCTACTGAAGATCCCAAGATTCCACAGTTTCTAGGGAACATTAGTCACATGAATTTTGTTCCTATAAGACCCGAAGATTAACTACAGGTCAAAACATTGACATCTCTCTAAGTTGCTTTCAAAACATGTTATGATTCACCAGGAGATACCATATATGAACAGACAGGATCTCTGCTTACAATTGTACAATATAATTCTGCACAACAGTGTCTTGGTCTATGTTGTATATATATTTGTTCACGGTCTGAGCACTGCATCGCCTGCACTAATTTATATAGACAATTATATTTATATTGTCCTTATACTAAAAATGTAAAATTCATCATCATACAAGAAATTGTGTCCAATACTCTAATAAATAACATTGATAATGATACAAGGTGATAATGTAGTTTTCACACTTCCAAAGCAAAAGTAGGCGTGTCGATGAATGAGTCCCACAGGACACCTGTTTGGCTTCTTCTTGTTCTAGGGAACTTATGGTCTAATTTAGAGTTTGGTGGATGGAGTTAAGCCATCACAAACACAACGAATACCCGTCTGCTATGTTACAACTCCATTGTGTTCCATGGACATCGTAATATGTCTGATAAACTCTAAATTAGTCCCTTAGGCAGTATTTCCCAGCATATTTGACTTAGTTTCAAAAGAAGATAGGTTTACTCAATTCGAGGAATGTAGGCCTCGGAGGAATTCTTTTACATCCCCAACTTGCATCCACAAACTGGATTTAGCACAGTGAGCGCCCTAATGGTGCATGAAATATTGGTCTTTGTGCCTCATGTGGCTGTCATTGAAGTTATAATTAAAGGTACACAATGTTTACAGAGTATCTTTACCATGAAGATAATAGTCTGGCTGCCCTACATATATGTGGACAGACCATTGGTTTAACCATGGGTAAGAGTACTCCCTATCAAGCATGGGAGCACACCTGTCATGTCCCAAAAACAGGAACGTCTCAAACCAAGTTCAATGGGAGCTCTCACCAGGCAACTCACATTGACCATGATTTGATCTGTTTCTGTCACGGGCACTAGGCCTAGCCACAGAAGTGGGGCAGTGTTTTTATTGGCACAAGTGGGGTCCTGCTGGGTGGGAATTTTGTAGATTCTTTTGGTTTCCGGAATTTTCCATCACAGAAATGAAAGGAAAAGTTTGAGGGTTGCAAAGCATTGTAGGAAAGGAAACCTCAAAGAATCCAGGCATAGCATACCACCCTGGACTCCACTTATGGTTAGTTTTAAAAAATGTTTGTGGGTTGCAGGTATGCATGGGTGGTGCCACAAGAAGAGCCTAAATACAGCAACTATCCCTGTTCCTTATTTCTCAATGTAGCGCTTTAAGGCCTTTTGTGTTATGGCCTCTTGGCAAACCCACACAAGTGAAGTACCATTCTTATAGTGAGATATGTAGGTGCTCAGGGATGTAAGACATTTGTGGCTTGAAGATTCCAGAACTTTCTGTCACAGAAATGTGAGGAAAATGTGTTTTTTGTTTTACCAAAGTTTGATATTTGTGAGGGCTTCTGGGTAACATTAACTGGTGAGAGCCATGCAAGTTACACGTCCATAGATTCCCCTGCTTCTCTAGTTTTCAACAATTTTCAGGTTTTCTGTTAGAAATGGGGCCTCTGGTTGGCAGTCAGTTTGCACTCTGTCCAAAAAGGGACCATCACTCTAGTCAGGGTAAGGGAGTTAAACTCCTAAGACAACCCCTGCTCACCCCTTGGTTGCTTGGCACAATCATTTAAGCTTATCTCAAAGGCAATGGGTAAAGTATTTGCACCATTGTTAGAAATGGGGTCTTTGTTTGGCAGTCAGGTTACTCCCTGTCAAGCAAGAACCCTCACTCTAGTCAGAGTAAGTCGCACACAATCCAAATTATCCTGTGTCCACCCTCTGGTAGCTTGGAATTGAGCAGTCAGGCTTAACTTTGAAGGCAATGTGTAAAGTATATGTGCAATAAATCATGCAATAACACAGTACAGCACCACAAAAATACACCACACAGTGTTTAGAAAAAATATATAATATTTATCTGTGAAGATGCAGAACAATTAAAATGCAATAAGTATATGTTGAGATATCATTTTAAAACTGATATAAAGTGTCTTTAGTCTTTAAAAGCAATAACTGTCTATTTCAAGCACAAAGTACCTGGATCGCGTACAAATCTATGCAAAGACCGCAGAGGAGGAGATGCGTGGAAACAGAGGGGATATGCGCCGATTTATCGGGCCGCACACGGCAATGCGTTGTTTAGTTTTCACGCAGGGACGGCTGTGCGTCGATTTCTGGTGCTCGGTTGTGGATCCTCTTTGGCTTGAGGGTTTTTTGATGCCCCTGGGGCGATGCGTGGATTTTCTGCGCTCACAGGATGAAATCACAGGGGATGCGTTGATCCGATGGGCGTTGCGTGTAAATTTCTACAGCACGGGGGCGCTGCATCAATTCCTCTCTGGAAGTCGGGCTGCGTTGTTCCAGCTTGGCTGTGCGTCTATCCAGTGGGCTGTGCGTCGAATTTCCGGTTGCTACACTGGCACTGTGTCGATCTTCTCATTGCGAAGTCGGGCTGTGTCATTTTGGTTCGGCCTGCGGTGAGTTTTTCACCGCAGGGCATGCTGTGTGTCGCTGCTGGCAGGCTGTGCGTCAATTTTTTGAAGGAGTCCTTCTTCTGGAGATGAAGTCTTTTTGGTCCTGGGTCTTCATGGAACAGGAGGCAAGCTCTATCCAAGCCCGTGGAGAGCACTTCTCAGGTGAGTCCTTTGGGCAGCCAGGCAGTTCTTCTTGGCAGGATGCAAGTTCTGGTTCAGGTTCTCTTCTCCAGGAAGTATCTGAGTTGGTTGGATCAGAGGCCCTGTTTGATTACCCAAATGTACCCTAGAAGTGGGGGAGACTTCAAAGAGTGGCTTAGAAGTGCACAAGGAACCCTTTCAGTTCAATCCTGTCTGCCAGGGTCCCAGTAGGAGGTGTGGCAGTCCTTTGTGTGAGGGCAGGCTACTGTCCTTTGACATGCAAGTGTCAGGCCCTCCACCCTCCCAGACCAGGAAGACCCATTCAAAATGCAGATGTATGCAAGTGAGGCTGAGTATCCTGTGTTTGGGGTGTGTCTGAGTGAATGCACAAAGGGAGCTGTCAACTAAACTCAACCAGACGTGGATTGTAAGGCACAGAAGGATTTAAGTGCAGAGAAATGCTCACTTTATAAAAGTGGCATTTCTAAAATATTAATATTAAATCCAACTTCACCAGTCAGAAGGATTTTGTATCACCATTCTGGCCATACTAAATATGACCTTCCTACTCCTTTCAGATCAGCAGCTACCACTCAAACAATATATGAGGGCAGCCCCAATGTTAGCCTATGAAGGGAGCAAGCGTCACAGTAGTGTAAAAGCGACTTTAGGAGTTTTACACTACCAGGACATGTAAACTACACAGGTATATGCCCTGCCTTTTGCCTACAAAGCACCCTGCCCTATGGGTTACCTAGGGCATACCTTAGAGGTGACTTATATGTAGAAAAAGGGGAGTTTTAGGCTTGGCAAGTACTTTTAAATGCCAAGTCGAATTGGCAGTGAAACTGCACACACAGGCCTTGCAATGGAAGGCCTGAGACAAGGTTAAGGAGCTACTTAAGTGGGTGGCACAATCAGTGCTGCAGGCCCACTAGTAGCATTTAATCTACAGACCCTGGGCACATATAGTGCACTTTATTAGGGACTTATAAGTAAATTAAATTATCCAATAGGGTAGGATCCAATGTTACCATGTTTAAAGGGAGAGAGCATATGCACTTAAGCACTGGTTAGCAGTGGTAAAGTGTGCAGGGTCTTAAAATCAGCAAAAAACGTATCTAAAAAGTGGAGGGAGGCAGGCAAAAAGTTAGGGGTGACCACCTTATGGCTGCCAGGTCTAACAGCCATCATACACAGTAATTTAGTCAAAACACTATAAAAGGGACAGCACACCAGCTTAGTAAAGTAGCCAATATTTATCTAAATCAAACAAGACAAGGATAACAAAAATCCACCATACACAAGTCAAGATAAGAATTTTTAAGATAAAAAAGGAGTCTTTCTCCATAGAAAACAATGGAAACATTGTTGTTGCAGAAAGTACCTGGTTTGCGTAAAAAAAAAAGCTGCACAGGTTAGCGTGTGTCGGAAAAGTCGGAGATGAGTCGATTCCTTACCCTCAAGTGAGACTGTGTGTCGTTTCTTCTCTGGTTGGGTTGGCGATTCTTCATATTTCTCTCCCTCAAGAGAGTGATGCATTGATTTCCGGACGAGGCACCTCGGAGTCACACAGGTTCCAAGATGATTTTGACACCCAGCGATGATACGTGAGAAATCTGATCGTACGGTGTTGGAAAGCCGAGCTGCGTGGCTTTGCATCGTGATCAGCATCCGCAAGCGAGTGTTGCATTGGTTCGCCAGACACGATGCAGGTGGTGCATTGATTTCTCAGCCACGATGCAGGTGATGCATTGATTTTAGCCACAAAGCGGGTGGGGCATCGTTTTTGCAGCCGGTTTGCAGGTGGGGCATCAACATTTTCCCCACACGGCTTCCTGTGCATGGATTTCAGTCCTTGTTTCTACCAGCTTCACCTTTCAGGGGCCCAGGGACTGGATAGGGTACCACTTGGCAGGGAAGGAGTCTCAGCAGAGAGTCTAAGTGCTGGCAGAGGAAGTCTTTAATGGCCCTGAGACTTCAAAACAGGAGGCAAGGTCAATCATAGCCCTTGGAGATTCTTCAAAAGCAGGAATATATCACAAAGTCAAGTCTTTGTCGTCTTTCAGGCAGAAGCAGTAACTGCAGGCCAACCAAGCAAAGCACAGTCACAGACATAGGGGCAGTACCCCTCCTCCAGCTCTTCTCCTTGGCAGAGGTTCCTCTTGAATCCAGAAGTAATCTATAAATCTGGGGTTTAGGGTCCACTACTTATACCCCTTTCTGCCTTTGCAGCAGGCAAATTTCAAAGGAAAGTCTCTGTTGTCACAAAATCCTGTCTTTCCCAGGCCTGACCACAGACACACACCAGAGGGTTGGACACTGCATTGTGTAAGGGCAGGCACAGCCCATTCAGGTGTAAGTGACCACTCCTCCCTCCACTCTATCTCAGATCGCTCCTCAGGTGTAGCCCCAGCTTCATTTGTGTCATTGTCTAGAGGGGATTCCCCAACAGCCCCAGACAGGGAATACACAAGCAGGCAGAGTCACATAATGGTTTAAGCAAGAAAATGCCCACTTTCTAAAGCAGACAATTTAAAAACAAACTTCACTAAATTGTGATTTCAGAGACCCCAAACTCCAAATCTCTATCTGCTCTCAAAGGGGAACTGCACTTTAAGGATATTTAAAGGCAGTCCCCATGTTAAACTATGAGAGCCTTGCAACAGTGAAAACCACATTTGTCAGTATTTCACTGTTAGAACATATCACTACATCTCCCACCTTTAACATACACTACACCCTGCCCATGGGGCTGCCTAGGGCCTACCTTAGGGGGTGCCTTACATGTATAAAAGGGAAGGTTTGGGCCTGGCAAGTGGGTACACTCGCCAGGTCGAATTGGCAGGTTAAAACTGCACACACAGACACTGCAGTGGTAGGTCTGAGCCACGTTTACAGGGCTACTCACGTGGGGCACAACCAGTGCTGCAGGCCCACTAATGACATTTGATTAACAGGCCCAAGGCACCTCAAGTGCACTTTACTAGGGACTTATTAGTAAATCAAATATGCCAACCACGGAAAAGCCAATTGCACATATAATTCATACAGGGAGGACTTGCACTTTAACACTGGTCAGCAGTGGTAAGGTGCCCAGAGTACTAAAAACAGTAAAAACAGAGCCCAGCAAGCAGTCAAAACATGGAAAGCAGAGGCAAAAAAGATAGGAGAGACCAAAACAAGGATGCCAGGTCTTACAGTTTTCTAAATATCGGCTGAGCTATGTACGGATACGCATTAAAAAGAGTCCGTTTTCAGTGGAAATATGTGATGTATCTGCTAAAATTTTTAAAAGAAAATGAAAAATCCATTAATTAAATAACACATATGAGTGAAAACTAGACCTAACCAGAAGTTCTATTTAAATGTACACTTTCCTTTCTAAGCTTTTCATGACCCGCGTTTGCTTGACTTGCTAACATTGACAAATTCTAATATATTTTAATTAAGCAGAAATGTTTCAATCACAACGTTTGCATGGCCTATGCATAACACAAAAATCCACTATTACAAAGCAAGCTATATTGTTTTATTCTTTCTCGCTGGCTGACCTGCACTGGATTTGCAAAACTTGCTAAACTAATCTGGAACTTGCTTCTTTATAAATAGGCTTGTAGTGTGAAGATGTGTTAGAATGGAAATGATGGAGTGTAAATAAGCATAAAAATATATTCAAGTGTCTTGTTTTTCAGACAGTGAAGCACATAAGAAATAATGCTTATTTATCCATATTAAAGTTGAAATAAACATACGCCCTCATTACAACCCTGGCGGTCGGTGATAAAGTGGCAGTAATACCGCCAACAGGCCGGCGGTAACAAAACTGGAATTATGACCACGGCGGAAACCGCTCAGACAGACAGCCACTTTAACACACCGACTGCCACAGTGGTAGCAACAAAGCACTACGGCGGGAACCGCCAACAGCCATGCGGAAGACAATGTACGTCCCATTGCACTATGACCAGCCTATCCGCCAGCTTTTCCGGAGCGGCAACAATTACATCAAAATTACGGTGGAAACAGAACACAGAAGTCAAAGGACTCACTTCTGGAGACACAGGCAGAAATCACCATGACGCCATGGAGCCCGAATTGCATATATTTCCCATGCTTGTCTACTTATTCCTGCATTAGGAACACCAACGTCGGCGAAGACGACCACGGTGAGTACTGCCGCCTAGCACACAAGAGAGGGGGAGGAAAAAGAGAGTGATACACACACATGCAACACCCCCACCCCTAACACCATACACACAACCAGATGCAGTAACATTACATATCCACCCCTTACCACTGAGCAATAATGCAAGGACAAGATGATTTGAAGAAAGTGACTGCAATACGATTAAACAACACGAATAAGTGCATTAAATTACAAACGTATATATACATATTTACAAATGGAGGGACACTGCCCAGTCCTCAATGTCCGTGGGCCACAGGGCCACAACACATAGGCCAAGGCCCCACCTCACTCCTGCAACAACACTGAGAGAACACTGCAGGGCATCAGGTCGAAAATACACAGGCAATTCAGGGGGACAGGGAATAGGGGGGCACCTCAGCCGGAAGATGGTACAACACCACTGGTCGTGGATGGGGCTCCATGCCCACTGCTTGGTCCTGGGGAGTGCAAGGCCACAGTCTCTCAAGTGGGTGGTTTCCCCACTGCTTGGGCGTGGGGAGTGCAAGGCCACAGTCTCTCAAGTGGGTGATTTGCCCACTGCTTGGTCCTGGGGAGTGCAAGGCCACAGTCTCACAAGTGGGTGGTTTGCCCACTGCTTGGGCCTGGGGAGTGCAAGGCCACAGTCTCTCAAGTAGGTGGTTTGCCCACTGCTTGGCCCTGGGGAGTGCAAGGCCATATTCTCTCTAGTGGGTGGCTTCTCCACTGGTTCTGGAGGGGTCCTTGTGCCCAGTGTGCTTCATCCTGGGAACGATTGGGTGAGTGGATGGCTTCTACACTGGTTCTGGAGGGGGTCTTGTGCCCAGTGTGCTTCATCCAGGGAAGGATGGGGTGAGTGGGTGGCTTTTTCCACTGGTTCTGGAGGGGGCATTGTGTCCTGTGATGCAAATCTTGGGGACTGCAAGGCCACAGTCTCTCACCTGGCTGCCAGACCCACTGGATTTGCAGGGCCCAGGACACACAACAGCCCATGGAGGCAGGACTACACACTGCCCACCGGGGGTGAGGACTCCTCAGTGGTGGCAGTGGCGGGGCTGGTGTAGGGGCTGGCAGTGGTGGGGGGAGGATCCAGCCCATCCCCTGTGCCTCGGACGGCTGCGCACAGGGGCTGCTGCCAGCTGTGCTGGTGGGATGGTGCTGGTGGCGGTGCTGGTGGAGGTGCTGGCAGTGGTGGGGGAGGCTCCAGCCCATCCCCTGCAGCCTCGGACAGCTAAACCACCATTGTTGGTGGTGGGGGCTTAGAAGAAGTCCCAGCACCAGGCCTCCTGTCCTTAATGCCTGCTGGTGCAGGCCCCTTGCCCTTCCTGTCAGCAGCTGGGGATTGCCCCTTGCCCTTCACACCTGCAGCTGGTGGGGCCTCCTTGCCCTTCCTACTTGCAACTGGTGGTGCCCTTTCTTGATGCTCCTGGTGCAGGCACCCTGTCAGTGTTGCTGCCTGGTGCCCAAGATCCTCTCACACCTGCAGTAGCTGTCGACACTACTGTGCCCCTGGACAGGGTGGATGAGGTGCTTGCCTGGGTATTCTTCACCCTGGCCTGACGTGATGGACAGGGGAGGAGGGCTAGGGAAGAGGTCAATGGTGGAGAGGAAAAGCTTTTTAAGGACATTGGGGCAGAAAGAGAGTGAAGGTTTAGGAGTGGAGGAAGAGGAAGTGGTTGTAGGAGGTGTCTGTCTGCTGTGTTTGGGTGCAGGTGCATGAGCGGCATGCTGTTGTGAGGTGGATGGCTGTTGGGTGTCTGAGTGCTTGCGTCTGGGTACCTTGGGAGGAGTGGGCACAGACACAGTGGGAGAGGACACAGGGGACGTGTGCATGGAAGTGAGGGTGGTGACTGCCAGTGAGGGGCATGTAATGATAGGTGTGATGGTGGTAGTGGATGAGGATGTAGTCCATGCAGGTGTGAGTGTAGATGCTACTGGGAGGGAGGTGGACGAGGAGGAGGAGGGGGACACAGTGGAGGCAGTGGATGTTGGTATGTCTGCTACTGGATGGTGTTTGTGTGAGTGCCTGTGTGATGATGTGTGGTGCTTGTGTTTGCCTGAAACACTCCTGTGTATTGTCCTGGGTGCATGCTGGTCTACCTGTGTGCTTGGGATAGGTTGGGGTTGAGGGGAATGGGATTGGGCAGAGGAGGTTGGAGGGGGGAGGCTAGAAGCAGGGACAAATGGCTGCCTTCAGGGAGGAGGCCAGAGCCTGGATTGATCTCTTTTAGGCCGTAATGCCAGAGTGAATGCCCTCCAGGAATGCATTTGTTTGTTGCAAATGGCCTGCCAGCCCCTGGATAGCATTCACAATGGTTGACTGCCCAACAGAGATGGATCTCAGGAGGTCAATAGCCTCCTCACTCAGGGCAGCAGGGCTAATCAGGTTAGGGCCTGAGGTGCCTGGGGCAAAAGAGATGCCCACCTTCCTGGGTGAGCAGGCATGGGAAACATGCTGAAGGGCTGCTGGGAGGGCGGTGCTGGTATGGGGTGGCGGCTGTTCCTGTAGTTGGAGTGGGCACAGAGGTGTCCGCCACCACAAGGAGCTTCCATCAGAGGAGGTATCACTGTCAGAACTGTCCCCTCCAGTCTCTGCTGTGGTGCTCTCCTCGCCCTCCATCCCACTGGTGCCCTCACCCTCAGTGGATTTAGCTTCCTGGGCCTTGTGGGATGCAGCTCTCCCTGTCGCCGGTGCCTCTGCTCCTCCGCCAGATGATGCTAATGCACATAAGGACAGGGTGACAAAACAAAAAGGGGGGTGAGACAAAGGATACCCTTGGTCAATGGCGGCAACAACACCACCGTTAGCGTACACAACACACACAGGGAACAGCCCTACGCACTAGGCAATTCACTACCAGTCACAATGCTAGTAACCAGCCCATGGACAGGGAGACCTAACACCAAATGCAGCACACCTGAAACCCACAGACCCCTGCCCAGTAGTGGAGGCCTGCTAGCTTATTTGGAGGAGGTTGACATCAGACCCTGCCCAACATGGGCGCTACCCTGCACTGGCCGGCCTGGCCTAGGAGCGCCCACAGCCCACATCCCCCACCCGGATGCCACCCCACCACGTGCAAGTAGTATATTGGGCACTGTCCTCACTCCCTTGTGGCTGCTGTGATGCCCCCAAGCGCCCATCCAGCTCCGGATAGGCCACCGCCAGTATGCGGGCCATCAGGGGGTTCAGGGTTCGACAGGCACCCCTTCCTCATTGGGAGGCCATCCCCAGCTGGGCCTCCGCCATCTTCCATGCCCAGCGTCTCAGGTCCTTCCACCGTTTCTGACAGTGGGTGCTCTGCCTGCCGTAGACCCCCAGGTTCCACACGTCCTTGGCGATGGCACGCCATATACCCTTTTTTTGATGGGTGCTGGCCTGCAGAGAAATACACATAGGAAAAGGTATCAGTCAGACTCTCCTGCCTGTTACACTCAAAGCCCACCATAGCCCTCAAAACCCCGCCTTATGCACTGACATTGCCCACCATACATGCTGCACGCTGCCCAGACCCCTTATCCCAAGGCACTCCATGCATTCATGCCCCATTCATCGGCCTCACAGTGTACTCACCTGTTGGTCTGGAGGCCCATACAGCATTCAGTACTGGGGAGGACCCCATCCACTAGTCTCTTCAACTCCGCATCGTAGAAGGCAGGGGCCTTTTCCCCAGTGACACGAGCCATGGTCGGTTCCAGACACAGGTCACAGCAGCACTTGCAGTGTAGGTCCTCTGCTGTTGAAGGTCAGGTAGCAAGTGGGTGAACAGATAGAAAATGGAGGTCACGTCCGCAGCGGTGCATATCGTCACCGCCGGCATACATCACCATTGGCCACTGTAACCCATAGGGCCCAATTGTATCCAATGAGGAGTTGCACAGCAGTTTTCGTCCGCCTCCCGCAACGGAGCACAACGTCAGCGAAATTACCTCATTTCCATCTGTCCCTCCATACAGGACAGGCGGACACCATTTTGTGGGGGGAGGAGGCAGGCCATGGCCCCTAACTGCGTCACAGTACACATAGGAACCATTTGAGCCTATACAACAATATTGTGTTACAGTCACAACATGCAATGCAGTGTAGTGTTTGGAAATATGGAATACTGACCAGCTGCTCACCGTTTGCCCCTTAGATTGCAACCGCTGTGGCTGAATAGGAGATGGAGACATCCCCCCATGCACGGGCCCCTGGTGGACTTGGCAACAATGGAGGACAGACACATTTTCCTCACCTATAGACTGGAGGGGGCCACAATCACTGAGCTGTGTGCCCAATTGGAACCTGACCTGATATCTGCTATCCGTCAGCCCACCGGGATACCCCCTCTTGTGCAAGTCCTATCTGTGCTCCATTTCCTGGCAAGTGGCTCCTTCCAAGTGACAGTGGGCTTGGCAGCAGGAATGTCTCAGCCAATGTTCTCAGCAGTGCTGACCAGAGTATTGTCTGCCCTGATTAAACACATGCACATCTACATTGTTTCCCCCCAGGTGGAGTATTTGGTCACAGTGAAAGCAGATTTCTATGCAATGGGACATATCCCTAACATAATTGGGGCTATTGATGGTACACATATTGCATTTGTCCCCCCCCACCGGAGAAATGAACAAGTGTTCAGAAATCGAAAGAGGTTTCACTCCATGAATGTGCAGATGATGTGCCTGGCGGACCAGTACATCTCCCATGTCAATGCAAAGTATCCTGGGTCTGTGCATGAGGCCTTTATCTTGAGGAATAGCAGCATCCCATATGTGATGGCTCAACTCCAGAGGCACTGGGTGTGGCTAATAGGTGAGGCCTGGTTCCCACCCAGGGGTTGTTGGTGTATGGGTATGGTGTGGGCCCTAAGGATTAGAGTGTGTCTAACAGTTGTCCCCCAATATTTGCAGGTAACTCTGGTTACCCCAACCTCTCATGGCTACTGATCCCTGTGAGGAATCCCTGGACAAGGGCAGAGGAACGTTACAATGAGGCACATGGGTGAACAAGAAGAATAATAGAAAGGACATTCGGCCTCCTGAAGGCCAGGTTTCGCTGCTTCCATCTAACAGGTGGATCCCTGTACCACTCACCCAAGAAGGTGTGCCAGATCATTGTGGCATGCTGTATGTTGCTCAACCTTGCCTTACGTCGCCAGGTGCCTTTTCTGCAGGAGGATGAGGGTGGAGATGGGCGTGTGGCAGCTGTGCACCCTGTGGACAGAAGTGTAATAATATGACAGTACTCCCAATGACACACAGGTAAGACACTGTAATTACACTTTACATTGACAGCTTTGTGTTTGACATTGTCACTGGTAGGCTGTTTTCCCACTTCTATGGCCACTTACTGCACCCTTTGGCTTCTCTATTTTCAGATATTTGTGCCCCACTATCGCTCCTGGTGTGTTGACTGCAGTCAACTACAGGTCATTCCAATGTATACATTACTGTACAGTTATATTGCAGTGTTTAAAGCATGTTAAACAAATACATGGTTAAATGATTTGACAGACTCCATACTTGTAGTTATTCAAATGGTGTTTATTTAAGTGCTAATGATTAGAGGGGGATGTGTAATGGGCTGGGGTGATGATGGAAGAATGTCCAGGATAGAGTCCAGTCTATTTGTATCACAGGTGCATTGTCCAAGGGGGCATGGGAATGGGAGCAGTTCAAGGTGGACAGGGTAACAGAGTGGGACACAAGGGTGACATTCAGGGGAGTCTTATTTCCTGGCTGGGTTTGGTAATGTTCTTTGGCTTCTGCCTGGATCGCAGGGACCGTTTGCGGGGTGGTTCTCCTTCTGCAGGGGGTGGAGTGCTGGTGGCCTGTTGTTCCTGTGGTGGGGCCTCCTGTCCACTAGCGCCAGCGGAGGTGGTAGGCTGTTTATCGATTTGGCTAGTGTCAGGGGCCCGGTGGTGTGCCACTGCCTCCCTCATGGTGTTGGCCATGTCTGCCAGCACCCCTGCAATGGAGACCCGGGTGGTGTTGATGTCCTTCAAGTCCTCCCTGATCCCCCGGTACCGTCTCACCTGCAGCCGCTGGGACTCCTGCAACTTGTCCAGTATCTAGCCCATTGTCTCCTGGGAATGGTGGTATTCTCCCAGGATGTTTGTGAGTGCCTCCTGGAGAGTGGGTTCCCTGGGCCTGTCCTCCCCCTGTCGCACGGCAGTCCTTCCAGTTTCCCTGTTGTCCTGTGTCTCTGTCCCCTGAACTGTGTGTCCACTGCCACTGACCTCAGGTCCCTGATCGTCCTATGGTTGTGGGGTGGTCTGGGGTCCCTGTAGTTGTGAACACACTGCTGAATGATGTGTCCTGGGGACAGAGATATGGGCCCTCTGGGTGGGTACTGTGCTGGTGTTTCCTGTGGGGGGAGGCTCTGTGGTGGTATGGGACTGTGCTTGGGTTCCCGACTGTCTGGAGATCCCTGATGGGCCAGGTTGGTCATCCAGATCCATGCATCCAGAGCTGTTGTCATCACTGTGGGCCTCTTCTGGGGGTGGACTGGAAGTTGCTGGCACCTCCTCTCCAATGAAGATGGGCGGTGGACCTGTGGGGATGTAAATGCAGTGTTATTGTTTCTGTGTGTGTCATCTTGTGCATGGGTGTGTTGCCCTGTATGGTTGTTATTGCCCTGCCAGCTTTGCCTTGTGTGAGTAGTGATTTTGTGGGCTAGGTGATTCTCTCTAATGTGCATGCTTTAGTGATGGGTGTCCATGCAGTTCTGTGATGGGGGTCAGTGCATTGGTGTTACATGCAGGGCTTGGTATTGGGATGAGTGGGTTGTGATGGTGGGGTATGTGGGAAGTTGATAAGTGATGGGAGTGAGGGTAAAGGTGGGGGTTTGTGATGGCATGCAGGTAGGGTAGGGTGATAGTAGGGTGATAGTAATAGAGATTTGACTTACCAGAGTCCAGTCCTCCTACTCCTGCCAGGCCCTCAGGATGCATGATTGCCAAGACTTGCTCCCCCCATGTTGTTAGTTGTGGGGGAGGAGGTGGGGGTCCACCGTCAGTCCTCTGTACAGCTATTTGGTGTCTTGCAGCTCTGGAACGCACCTTCCCCCGTAGGTCGTTCCACCTCTTCCTGATGTCATCCTTTGTTCTGGGGTGCTGTCCCATGGTGTTGACCCTATGCACGATTCTCCACCATAGCTCCATCTTCCTAGCAATGGACATCTGCTGCACCTGTGCTCCACATAGCTGTGGCTCTACCCAGATGAGGTCCTCCACCATGACCCATAGCTCCTCCTCAGAGAACCTGGGGTGTCATTGCGTGCCATGTGTGTAATGTGAGTGGTGTGGGTGAGGTTGTGAGGGGGGCTGTATTGGGGTGTGTGATGTAGGGTGTGGACGGTGTATAAGTGATGGTGGTGTGTGTCTGTGGTCTTGCTGTCTCTCTTGTGGCACTTGTTTGTATTGGTAAAGGGTTGTGGGTAATGTGGGCGTGTTTTATAGTGGTGTGGGTGTGTGGGTGTGTTGTGAGTATGTGTGTGTATTTTGAATTGTCCGATGTGGTGTAGTTTTGTTAGGTTGTGTATATTTTGAGCGCAGCGGTATGTACCGCCAATGGTTTAGCGCCATTGAATATCCGCCGTGGTAATTCGTGGGTTATAATGCTGTTGCGTAACAGTGTGGGTTTTGCTACCGCCAGTTTATCCCTGACCTTTGGGCTGGCGGACTTGTTTGTGTGGCAGTATAGTGAAGGATTGCTATGTATGTGTCATAATATGGGTGGCGGTAATCTGCTGCGGTATGTTGACGACAGTCAGCATGGCGGTAAGCGGTACTTACCGCCAATGTCAAAATGATGGCCATAATGTGTTATATGATTCTACTGCTCATTGTTTAACAGTCACATCATCAGAAAGTGTTCCGTTCTCAAGAAACCGTGGCTACTGATTGAATGTCTAATATCTTGAATGAAACAACTTTGCTAAAAAAAAAGGTTCATGTTACGTGTACAAAAGTGTTCCCAGGGAAAGAACAGTTTACTGCTCATCCACTTAACCTAATCTAGTGAAAGCCAGTGTGTAAGTAGGAGCATGAGCGTGAGTGATGTCAGACTCACCAACTTTGTTAAGGCTTAGAGACCCACTCTCTGACCCAGATTTTATCTCTGTCTGAGCTCAACACAATCAGATTTGATCTTGCCTAGACTATTCTTTATTAGAAGTCTGTTACAGTAGTCTTTATGTGTATTGAAAGCTTTGCATACCAGACTGCTACTAGATTTGTTCTTTTTGCTATTCATTGATTAAAATGTTTTACTTTTATCGGTTTAGAATATTAGAATAGGGATAGATTATGGGACACGCTTTATGTAATGTTCTGTAACCTTTATTTGACTAATAAAGAGAAACTGAAAACGCATGATAAAATTAAGCTTTCAAAACTTAAATTAACACTCTCATTATTGACTCCTGAAATAAAATTAAATTTACTGTCAATGTTGAATTTCAGTTTGCCCTTACTACCCATTCCCTAGATCCGCTCTTGGGCGCCAAGAAGGGCAGGGTATTTTATAATTCTGAGAACCTCCGCTTTCCCATATCCTTGTTGCATTTTGGGCCATTTCCTGTTGCTACATTAGGTCTACCCACACAAGTGAGGTACATCTTATTTTGGGAGACTTGGGGGAATGCCAGGTGGAACGAAATGTGTGCCTATGGACATATTCCAGGACTTTCCATCACGGAAATGTGAAGAAAAGATGTTCCGGAAGTCAAATTGTTAGGTTTGTAAGGAATTCTGGGTAAAAGAAATTGGTGACAGCCATGCAAGTCACCCCACCCTTGATAACCCTGGGTGTCTAGTTTTCAAAAATGCAGAAGTATGCTAGGTTTCCCTAGGTGCTGGCTGAGCTAGGGTGCAAAGTCTATAGCTACCCACTTTGCAAAAAAAGGACCAGTTTAAGTGGAAAAATCTGATGTATTCATGTTACCTTCTGGGCCTTTTCCTGTCGTGAGCGATAGGCTTACCTCCACATGTGAGGTACCATTTTTATCAGGAGACTTGGGGGAATATCTAGTGAAGGGTATTTATTTGCTGGCCATAGATTCCTCAACTTTCCATCACAGAAATATGAGGAAAATATATATTTTTGTCATAGTTTGAGGTTCACAATGGATCTGTGTAAAAGCATGTGATAAGAGCTGCAGAAGGCACCCCTCCCTGGCTGAGCTACAGTCCAAAACCTACAGTGGCATTGAAAAAAAGCATCAGTTGTCAGTGAAAGAAATGTGATGCATTCATGTGGGTTTTTGGACGTTTGCTGTCACAGGCACTTGGCCTACAAGCACAATGAGGTTCCATTTTTCTTGGAAGTCTTGTGGGAATATAGAATAGTAGAATATTTGTTATTGCCAATTAGATTTTGCTGCATTCATGCCTTTCAAATGTAAACCAGAGTAAAAGAAAGAAGATATTTTGAAAAACTCCCTTTAAATCATATGTTAGTACGGGTATCCAAAAATTCGGAGATGTACAAAAAACACACTGCTCATAAACTCCATATCTGGTGCCATTTTCAGAAATACAAAGGTTTCCTTGATACTAATTTTTCACTCTACACATTTTGCCATATGAATTGGTCTGTACTATGTACAAAATAAAAAAACATTGTGCAGTGCAGCTCGGTTGTTGACTCTGAATAACTTGGGTTCTTGGAGAACATACAAACTCTATACATCCCCGCAACCAGAAGGGTCTAGCTGACATAATGGTATATTGTTTTTGTAAATTTGCCATCGTGACATAAGTTACAGATGAAAACATTGTCACAAATGACCACTTTTTCCTACTCATTTTCAAAAACAGTTATTTTCCTTGGAAAAGCCTTGGGGGATCTACATGTATGACCTCTTGCTGAATTTGGAATTTTATCTACCTTTCAGAAATGTATAGCTTTCCTGGATCACCCATGGGTTTCACACTGGTTTCCACCACGTACTGGAAGTAGATTGAGACCACAAAAATAGAAAAAAAATGGGCTACCTCTTTGAAAAATGTTCAAATTGTGGTAGAAAATGTGTTTCTTTGATTCAGCACTGTATGTTTCTAAAAGCTACGAAGATGGTGACTTTAACACAGCAAGCAATTTGTTGTTGCCATTTTCAGCAAATAACCCAAACTTTTTATAGGGTGCACCTTCTTCCTATTTTGCCCCACAAATGTTTGATATTTTGCCTATTTTATGGGTGCCCTACAGGGAATCCACAAACCCCAGGTACCTTTAGAATTCCCAGAATGTTGGCCAAAACGGACGCACATTTGGTGTAGATACATTAGTGGGAAAAAAGTGTTGGAGCCCTAAGCCAAAAAAATGGCTCAGCACTGGGGGAAAAGGTCCAGCAGTTAAGGTATGAAAAACTGTCCAGGCATAAAATATACAGAAAAAACTGATGACTTTGGGCCTGATTCTAACTTTGGAGGACGGTGTTAAACCGTCCCAAAAGTGGCGGATATACCACCTACCGTATTACGAGTTCCATAGGATATAATGGACTCGTAATACGGTAGGTGGTATATCCGCCACTTTTGGGACGGTTTAACACCGTCCTCCAAAGTTAGAATCAGGCCCTTTATCTTTTCATATTGACCTGAACTGAAAATCGGACATTCCTATGAGTTTTAGGAAGGATCAACATTTATCGCACCTAATCTTTGATATTAGAAAGATATGATAAATAATGTAATGAGCATAGAAAACTATATGGATGAACTGGCATTTGCCATCGCATTAGAGGCTTTTGAGAGCTGCATTAGAAGGCATATTTCTCACAAACCTCTGTGGTTACATTATAGAAAGAGGTGGATGATGTCAAAGCATGGATGTTCCTGTGACCTGCAATGAATCCGGATGTCCACCAGTCACTTACTCTGGACCTATTGTAAAGGATGCATTGAGTATACACTCTCATAACTACACAGATTAACCTTCAATTTAGAATCCTAAATTGCATATGCATCTTTTTATTTCACATAAGTGATATGGATCGTCCTTCCGCGTAAGGGAAGCCTGGACCAGGAAATGTATTGTGGGCGCTATCATTAATTAATAGAGTTTCCAGATCAATGATAATAGCATTTGGGTGCTGATAGTTTCCACTAATGGCGCGCTCTCTTTTAGCGGAAGACGGAAATTGATGGCTTTGTTCAACTAAGTACAATGCTATTGACGAATATGTGCATTTAATGCTACCTATTATCAAGTGAACAGGTACTATTATGCATCTTAAATTATTCATTATGCATTAAACTTTCGCTTTGTGCATACGACTAGTGATGTACTGAGCTAGGTGATGACCATGAAAAATAAAACAGTTTTTAATGAAAATGTTACAAAAGACAGGAGAACAGAACAAACTGTAAAGAAAGATAGACTTAAGGGCAACATTTCATCAAGATATAAGCTGCCTGCAAATGTGTATTTCTTTAATAAATGTAGGTATGCATATGCAGATTTGTTTTATATTACAGAAACTGGGACCCTGGAAATGTTATAGTACTGCATAACCACCGGGTGTTGATGATCTGGTTAACTCAATCACAGGTGCAGTTGTGTATCAATCAAATGTTTTCCCTAGGAATTTGTAAAGGTTTTGGGCTTCTTCAGGAGCACAAGCATACTAAAGAATACCCACAAACATCTATGCCAGTTCTGTACTCCTATGTCTAAAAATAAGTGGTAGATAACCCCGTGAATAACAGTTGCCCCTATTGTGCAAATGTGCCTCATCTTTATACTTAATTTTTTTCTAGACGGAAATTGTTTATCCCGTACATAAACCCCTTTCCGACACCAACTAAACCTGCAGATGTTTGTGAGTCCATTGTTAGTTGTTTACCTGCTTTAGATGCCAATATTGATGTTTTAATTGGGTGAGAATATCGTGGAAAGAGTTTATATTGACATTACGGATCAGAACTACCAAGATTACAGTTGAAAAAATCTATTTCAAACTATGCACCAACTGTTTGGAAATCCATTCTGATTTTGCGAACCGACCTTTGTGCAAACCAGTCGGTTCACCAAATACTGAATTGCAGGGGCTCCCATGTTGCAGTTTGCGACCATGAGAGGAGAGTTGTTAAACTGCAATGGACAGCAGATCACTCTCTCTGTGATTGCTATCCAAAATAGTTGGATTATGTATGGTGAAATCAGCCCAGGTTCCTTAAAGAAATTCGGGCTGCTTGAAGAAAAGCCTTCCATTTTGGAAACTTTCAGTGAGAGCAGGCAGTGTCCCCCTGCATGGCCTCCTACCCTGAAGCTGTCGCCAGAATTTCTACAGGTGACGATGTTGAAGTGGGCCATTTTCCCTTTACAAATAAGCTACGACCCCAGCTTGAGAGTCAGTAACACACCAACGGTTTGTTACCAGAATGCTGGTATTGAAATTCAAGTTACTGAATTGAATGTTGAAAGGAATTCCTAAACATGTTCCTTCCAAAATTGCAATTTGTATCCGTTAAAAAACCCACTTAGTTATGCACAAAAACCTTTCTGAATTGCTAAAAGTGTTTAGTACATTAGAAACAGACGTTTCCCATTTGAAAACTCTTTAGTTTACATAGTTGGAGGGTTTGGAAATGATACAACCCTTCATAATATGGTCATAAGTCCTGGTCTGAGTAAAGGAGAAAATACGAATCCCTGTGTAAATCATACTTTCCCCAAGTCAGATATCAGAATTTAGATTTTTGTGATAACTACCACATGGGTTAACACTAGGAGTGGAGTATTTAAGGCATGCTGTAACTACCACAGACCCTCCCACTACAGTTTTCTTCTTCCAGAATTTGATAGCAAAAACTTGGTGAGTGGACCGAGGCACTCAACAGATAAAACGTGATACAATGCACATTACTGTGGTGTAAGGGACAGAAAGTTCAGTGAGTTGACGTGTCAAAGGCAGAAAGGGTATAGGAGTTGCTAACATAAAACATTGCAGATGTGAGAGGAAACACAGTCATAGGAAGGAAATGAGACAGGAGAATGCAAGTGGACAGATAAGAGAGTGGACCAGAGTGTATGAAAGCGGGGAACGGGACAAATAAGGAATGAGAAAAGATAATTTGGAACAGTAAGGTAAGAAAGTCAATGTATGCACAAATAGGATGAGTGGGGAGTGAGTCTCAAAAAAGATGAGTGACCGATATCGAGAACGCATTGCATGAGAGAGGAAAGGGGCATTATTTGGTTGTATGTGAAGCATGCAATAAGAGTTGGAGCGGACAAAAGCAAATCTTCAAAATACCAGTCTTGAAAAGCACTAGCTCAAAATATAATATAAATATATACACACCGCGCAGGGTTAGAGACTATGGCCTTCATTTCAATTCAGAAGAACGAGCCACAAGGAAACTGGGGGTAGCTAGGTACCATCTCTACCTGTCCAGAAGCTAGATGCTGGCCGGCATATTTTAGATGTAACTTGCTGTTTTGTTTTTGAGAAATGTAAAATCATTATATATCATTATATGATGTCCTGGGAGTTTTCGTCCACTGCGTGGGAATTTCTTTCTATCCTTTCTTCCTGGGCCCACCATGCATAGCCTTTCTGTCCTGGACGGGAAACGAAATGGTCGAAATAGCTTCCTAGTTAGCAGGTCACAGTTTTTTTGGCATTATATTTGGCTGTAAATTTGCTGTTGGAAAAGCCATGGTCCCAACACATGTAAATTAGATAGGACAAGATGGAGTTGGAAGCACGCAGCATCCACCAATATAAAGTGGATGTTCTTTGCGTCCCAATTCTAAATGATGCCTTATTTTTACTTTCCAAACCCAAACATTCTGAGGCACATCTTTCATACTATTTTCTAAAATCGATAACAGACTTTCAACTTGGTAAATCTGACAAAGAGAGAGGCTAGGCTTGGACATCTCAATTAATCTCCTGTCCCTACCTGTGTGTCACTTTCTAATCGAGGGGTTTGTGCATGTTCTAGAGAAGGAGGGGTGTGATCCTTGAGCTCCAAGTGTGTTCATTAGAAATGGTTACCTATTTACACCTTAAAATGGAGCCAGGCGATTCTCTGTGGCACTGAAAACTGATTAATTAAACTAATAATCTAGGTATCATCTCGGGCTTGTGCGCTTTCTAACTGTGTAGTTACATGAACACACCTTTGCACAGGTGTACAGAGGTTTTACATGATATCTGTTATGGGATTTGTACTGGATGGGAAGCCTCCCTCTACAAAATACTATGCTAAAACATAGGTTAAACCAAACCTTTTCCCACTTTATTGTACAGTACAGCACACAGGAAAAGTTAAAAAAAAGTCCAGCTTAAAGAAAATGTTCCTCCATCCGTGCGCCTTTCTCGAGGAGGCATAATTTTCCTGTGCATAACCCTGTATAGAAATGTTAGAGGATCGGGCTTTGAATCAAAATTTATAGATGGTTGCATGAAAATCCCTACGTGTCAATCACAGGAAGCCTCTTGTCCCAAAGTAGCTCGAAGTAGTGCAAAGTAGCTCAAAGTACTACTTCTTTACTGTTACTTTCCACTGGAAGTAATTCCCAAATCAACACTTTTGTGTCAGTTTGCATCAGTGGTGCCTTTCTTGTGGCACAAAGTATTGATACATTTGGCACCATGTGCTTTAGCACCTGTTGAATGTGATACTATACCCATACTCTGTTGGATGTAATCAGTGTTCACGTCCGTATAATAAAGTATTTACTAGTTACAGTATATTGTGCCAACATGATAAGTAGTTCTCTGGCATGTTTTACTTCCCGATATCCTTTGCACAGTTTTTTGCTCAGGCTTCTGTCCTCAAAGCCCTGTGTGTAAAATAAATAGGGATTTATCACAAGATGGCACATTTGTAAGCTTTGAGCTGAAATTAATTTTAGGTTAGAAATAAATTGTAGACACATTTGTGAATTAATTTGCCATAGTTAAAAATAAACTGTAATTATACTTTTACATTTTTTCCTTATGTTTCTGTAAGGAATCTTGTACTCTGTAACATCATTAAGGTCCTGATTTAGAGTTTTGCAGATGGGATTCTCTGTCACAAAGATGAAGAATACTCAGTTCGCCCTTTTACAATGCATTACATCCTAAGCGACTTGTAATATGGCAGATGGAATATCTGCCACATTTGCGATGTAGTATCCCATTCGACAAACTCTAAATCAGACCTTTAGTCACAATTAAATATACAGAAGTAGATGGTAGGAAAATATACTTGCTTGAAAAACAAATCATGCTCTGTGGTAGATCATATAAAATGCCCCCTTTTCAGCATTACTTCAGATTTAGGGGCATATTTACAAGGAGGTGGGGTGAGGCAGCGCAGCAAGTGACTTTGTTGTGCTGCCTCGAACCACAGGGTAAGTGCAGAAATGCGCTGTATTTACAAAATATGGTGCATTTCTGTCCTTTACCGTTGTGCTGGCACACAATTTGCTGTCTAGCGCCAACACAGGCACTCTTGTACCATGGTGCAAGGGTGCCTCTGTTGAATGCCGGATTGTTTTTGTGCAGGAAGGGGCACCGTCCTGCACAAAAACAATCTTTGGAGGCGTTTTCCTCTTTCTATGTGTGCTGAAGAATTCAGCACACATAAAAGGAGGAAAAAACAAGGAGACATAAAGATATTTCTCCTCAATGCCCCTGCCCTGGGGAGGTGTAAGATTTTGACATATTCCTTGTTTTACATTGCCTCGTAAATCTGGGAATGCGTCAAAATCCATGGAAGTTGCATGGGGAAACCCACCGCAACACCCATGCAATGCCCCTCTGAAGCTGTGTAAGGCAACACAGCGACTTGCTCTGCGTTGCCTCACACCATATCTACGAGGCCATAACAAGCCACGCAAAGTGGCTTTGTGTTGCATCGTAGATATTGGTCTCCCTCTGCGGTGCCAGAGCATCAGAAAACGTGATGCACCGCTGGCTCAAGGGGCTTGTTAATATGCCCTTATTATAAAAATGTCATTTGTTGCCACTTAGTGCCAGGAATAAAAACTTCAGTAGTTCCACCCAGCGCTAAACGAGGAGGGGAACTGTCAGTTTGATGGGACAGGAGCACTGACAATTTATGGGAAAACGAAGAGTGAACTGAATCTCTTCCCATCAGATCATTTACAGGGTTGCTCAGGGTCAGATTCCAATTCATGAATATCCTCAAACATTTCCGTTTGTAGGTGTTCACAAACTTTTAAGACAAACTATACCCTACAATGCCCACCCCTTGGATGGGAGTTACTACTGTGGATATTTCAGCGTTCCGGATGGAGACATCATAGTCATAAATCCATTTACACCTGCCAGAGATCCTTTTGCGAATTCCTGGCACGGCTAATAAAGGTATTTTAAGCCAAAACCTTACATTTACGGTTGAAAATATATTTGTGAATAGTGTCCAATATTTTGTGTAACACAAACATAAACTTTGGCACCAAGTCACACAAATTTTTGGCTAGGAACCTGGGAGTTACTCATGTAGTACTTGTGAATTGTAGGAGTACTGCAAGAAAAAATCATAGCAAAATCTTTGTGGATTAGGCCCATAATTTCAAGATCCCTGTGACAGCTATAATGCTACCCCACAAGGATGGAAGTGTTTGGCATCTTCTTGCTCTGAATCTCACTGTAAAAATGTGCCAATGGTGATAAAAAGAGTTATGTTTGAAAGATTTAAAAAATACATAATGTTGACTAAAGTGTGAGTCAGTGTATTAAAAATATTCATTTAGGGCACAATTAGAAAGATTTTGCTGTGACTTACATGCGTAATAATTCTGAATGCCAGGAATCAGACAAGTGTAAGGCAGAAGTGCTCCTTCCTTACCCTTTATAGTCATGAGTAAGCCAGGAGTATTGAAAGAGTAAGTCAGACCTACTTTTTTTTTGTATATTTATTTATTGACTTTCACATATTTAAATTCAAGTGATACAGTACAGTATGGAGTTACATCATTTCTTCTTGTCCAGGTATATTTTGTGTTTTAACAAATCAAATCAGTTTATAGAGGAGTTCAAATGTTACACCTGTTACCGTGGTGCATTTCCTGCTTGATATGCAGTTTGTTCTTTTTTTTTTTTTGTATTAACAAAACCAAACACTGTTTTGCTGACTAGAAGAAGGAAAATTAATGATATATATTCAAAAACTAAGATGTAAAGAAAAGGGGAGGTAGAAAAAAAAAAGAAAAATATTTAACTGTCACCATGCGTATGTTGTATCATATGTTTGTCGTGTTATGCCTGCAATATATCAAGGTCTCTTTCGCAGTGTGAATGGTAAGTGTTGTACGTCTGACTCATTCCCATTGGCGTTCTGTTTCCTGGGTGTGCATTTGGGTATATAGGGTGAGTGTAGGACTGTACAGTAGTCCTGTGCTACCCCTAGAGGAGGATGCTCCATTTATGGAGGGTGTAGGTCATTTTTTGCTTCCACCTTCAGAACTAGTGATTCCCAATATTCTGCCCGAGCTGCTATGCCTTTCGTCTGGAGCCATTGCAGATGGTGAGCCTCCGCCTTGGACCATAACAAAAGGTCTTTCAACCATTGCGTTGTTGATGGGGGTGTTTGGGATTTCCATGCCATGGATATCCGGCGCTTAAATAGTACAAGTGCTAAATCAATGAACTTGTGGAGGTATTTTTTTTTTTTGTTTTTTGTTTTGGCTCGTATATTTAACAGGCAGAGGGATGGCGTTGAGAGTAACATACAATCTGTTATTTTAGAGATTATTACAGTAATTGCATGCCAAATAGTTTGTAAGCTAGGGCAATCCCATACCATGTGGTAAAATCCCACTGGGGACGTAGCGCATCTCGGGCAGGGGGGTTCGTGTGATGGGTACATTTGATTTAGTCATTGGGGGTCTAAATAGGCTTGATGTAAATAGTTAAAGTGGATGAATCTAAATCTGGCATTACGAGAGATCTCCTTTACTGAGCGCAGAGCCAGATTCCATTCTGTTGTTGTCAGTGGGTTTCGTAGCACTTTATACCATCTTTCATGTGTTGTTTGTAATGGGGTATTGGTATGTGCCCAAAGTGTTGTGTATAGAGAGGAGATGATGCGTTTAGTTGACGTTGCAGAGAGTATAGCATGTGGGACCAGAGAGGTAGGTGGTTCGGTGTTTTCCGGGCCCCATATGTGACATAGACTTTGTGTTATGATGTGGTAGGTAATAAACTGACCTGGTGGAATTTTGTATTCAGATATCATGTCCTGGAAAGATTTAAGTGCACCGTCGGAAAAGAGGTGTTCCATATGTGTGACCTCCTTATCTGTCCATAGTGTTTGTGTCTGGGTTGGTATATTTTGTAATATTCCAGGTATATCCCATATGGTTATTGCCGGTGAGTATGGAGTAGGTGATTGTTTGGGACATAGATAACGATGCCAGGACGTATGTGCAGTTTTTAGCAGTGGGGTTATAGTGAAGTCACCTGTCCTGTTACTGGCTAACCATGTGAATAATGGTGTGGAACCCAGATAGACTTTCAGTTCACATGTCTCAGGGTGTAGTGGAGAAGTCAACCACGTGGTTGGCCATTGTAGTTGTGCTGCTGCGTAGTAAGACTCAAAGTGTGGGGCACCTAAACCCCCATCTGGAGTACAGATAGTGCCAGTCTGCGACGTTTATCTCCCCATATTAAGTCTAGTAATAAACTATTTAGCATTTTGAAGAAGGCACGCGGTACCACGACAGGCAATGCCGAGAAATAATATAGCAACCGGGGTAGAAGTAACATTTTAGATATCGCTATTCTGCCCATTGGGGATAAAGGTAGCGACTTCCAGAAATTGAGGGATGTGCGGGCAGACGTTAGCGCTTTGGTTAGGTTGCCATCTAGGAGATTATTGGTCCAGTGATATATATATACCCCTAGGTATTTGAAGGTGTCGTATTGCCACTGCAATTGTGCCTTGTTCGCGGCAAGGCGCGCAGTGGGAGGGTATAATACTAAAGGAAAGACACATGACTTAGGCCAATTAACTTGGAGTCCTGATGCCGTGCCGAATTGTGATAGTACATGTTCGAGTTCAGGAAGCATGGAATGTACATCTCTGAGGTATACCAGGGCATCGTCGGCGTACAATGACACCACGTGGAATCTGTGAGAGTCCCATATGCCCCAGGTTTCAGCTTTGGAACGTAGGTAGCATGCCAGGGGTTCCATTGCTAATGCAAATAGTAACGGCGATAGGGTCAACCCTGCTGTGTGCCACGTTGTATATTAAAACAATTAGATATTACTCCGCCCGGTTTTACTCTTGCTAGTGGCTCTCTGTATAGCGTTTTGATCCAGTGTCATAGGCAAGGACTAAGGGCCAGATGTATCATCACGGCCCTTTGCGATTCGATAATAGCGATTTTTAAGAAATCGCTATTACCGACTCGCAAAGTGCAATGTATCACATTTGCGATTCGGTAATAGCGATTTCTTAAAAATCGCAAATGCTATTACCGAATCGCAAATTGCGATACCGTCCCCATTGGCCCATAGCTGTGAATTTTTTGCATTTCCAAAATTGCGATTTCTGAACCAGAAATCGCAATTTTGGAAATGCAAATTCCCAGGGTGCTGAGGGCCTATGGCCCCCTCTGCTGCACCCCAAACATGTTTTGGGGGACATGTAATGTGCACACATGCCAAAAGGGCATGTGTGCTTTACATGTTCAATATAAAAATGCATTTTAAATGCATTTTTAAATTTTGCACCAGGTTACCACCTGGTTGCAGTCCATGGTATTTTGCATGTGCAAAATGTCATTCTGCAAAAAATCGCAGTTTGCGATTTTTTGCAGCATAGCCTTTCGATGTGGATTTTGCGAATCGCAAATTGCGATTCGCAAAACCCAGGTCGCAACGAAAAAAATCGCTATTTTAGCGATTTCTGCTTTGTGGTCTGCGAATGCCTTTCATGCATTGCAGACCACTGTTATGCTCTTGCAAACGGTCTAATTTACCGATTCGCACCGTTTGCGAGTGCAAAAGATTTTCATACATCTGGCCCCAAATCCCATCTGTTCCAGACAGGCAAATAGGAAGTCCCACCCTAGTGTATCAAAGGCTTTCTCTATATCTAGAGAGACCGCTACGCGATGCATGTCTTCGGTCGGTGTGCTATGTATTAAATTTAGGAGGCGTCTGATATTTATAAATGTGGTGCGGTTTGGAATGAAGCCTGATTGATCGTGGTGTACCAATGAGTGCGTTATAGGAAGCAGGCGGTTGGCAAGTATTTTACCCAGAATCTTGCAGTCTAAGTTGAGGAAAGATAAGAGGCGGTACATTTTTACATCTGTTGTATCTTGTGCTGGTTTAGGTAGCACCACGATCAGGGCCTCCCTCATAGAGCGTGGCAGGGTGCCCTGTTGAAATGCTTCTTGGTGTACCTCTAGCAATCGTGGATAGAGAGTGGTTGGATACGTGGCGTAGTACTCAATGGGCAAGCCATCAGTGCCAGGAGTTTTACTGCGTGCCATTTGCTGGACAGCGGCCGCAATTTCATCTAACTGTATGGGATCTTCTATAGCGTTGCGTTGTGTTTCATTCAATTTAGGGAGATGTATTCCTCTTAAAAAAAAACATGTTCTTTCCATGTTTAAATCAGTAGGATGCTCATAAAGATGTTGGTAGTAAATGCTAAAGGCCTCGTTTATTGCGAGTTGTGTTGTGGCCATACGTCCATCTGGCAACTTGATGGCCATTGCTGGTGTTCTATGGTTTGCTTCTTGGAGGAGCCAGGCAAGTATCTTACCCGAGTGGTCACCCTGTGCATGTTGTAAGGCCATTTGTGTGCGATAGTTGTAGTAACTTAGCATGGACTCTACTTCATGCCTGCGTCTTCTTAGTTGGGGCAATTGTGTGGGGGACCCAGAGAATTCCGCAGCATGCATTTCTGCCCGCCGTAGGTCATATTCAATCTTGATGAGGTCCTTAGTTAATTGTTGTTTAACTCCCCAAGTGGTGCACGGGTGGGAGTTGTGTTGGCGTTTGTTGGAAAATATTGGCGGGTAGTGTCTGCCAGTAATTCACCAAATGGGGGGTCTAATAAGGCCTCTGTTTGCAGGCGCCAGGTAGGGATGGCGGGTCGTGGTGTGCCCCAAGACATAAGTGCTGTCAGCGGATTGTGATCTAGTGTGTTTTCGCTAGATAATCTGCGTGTTCTAAAAAAGGACCATTGTTGGTGGTGTTGAATAAAATGTCTATCCTAGTGTGAAGGTCGTGTACCGGGGAATAGAATGAGTATTCTCGGTTCTGGGGATGTTTTAAACGCCATACATCAACTAATCCCATATTTGTACTCCAGGTACGAAGATGGTGAGTATTCCTCAGACCGGGGGCTGCGGATATTGGGGGATGGGATCGGTCTAGTTGTAGGTCCATTATGCAATTGAAGTCACCACCCCAGATCGTAGGTGCAAGTGGATCGTTGCAACAGGGCTGGTGTGAGGGAGTCTAGAAAGGGGATCTGGTTATTATTTTGGGCATAAATAGCTGCTATGTTGATTGGTGCGCCATCCAGATTTCCTTCTAATATCACAAATCTGCCTTCTTTATCTATTGTCTGGGAGGTGAGGGCGAAAGGAACTCCGGGGGCTAACCATATTAGGACACCTTTGGCAAATGCTGAAGTAACAGTGCCATATATTTAACCACGCCAGCGAGAATGTGCTTTTGCCAATTTGGCCTTTGTAAGATGTGTTTCTTGGAGTAGCACAATATGTACCTTGTGGCGTTTGAGATATGAGTATATTTTGTATCGTTTAGTGTATGTTGCTATACCTCTAACATTCCAGGACATTATTCTATACTGTTGAGTTTGGGTCGGTCGTTGTGTATAAGACATCATTCCTTAGTTCTTATGCAAAAAGCTACAAGTACTATAGCACATTTGTACATTTCACTTTCCGTAGCTAGCGTTTGTTTGGGCAACTGCAGGGATATGGCCCAATATTTCGGGCTGCGAAGGTGTAAGACATTGCGTAGTAGAGAGCATGGTGACACATGTATAAAATTAAGAGGAAAAAACGTAACCTTGAAAACAATCTCTTCCTGGCCGCACTTATATATTGTGCCGCCCAATTTATGTTAACTAGTAACAGGAAACGTGTGACTCTATGTCGCAATGAACAACGTGTCCAAAGGTACATCTTGGGGGGTTGGTAACCGGCTTTTAAGAGAGTCTACCCGGTTCCAGGGACTTTGATAATTGATGCAGTAGGAGAAAAAGGATCCATATAGGTCGTGTCTGCGGGGCTGTCCAGGTATTCTATGATGGATTGTCTTGAGAATGATGGATTTCGTTGTTTGTGTGGCCTGTTATTGTCTATCAAAGAATGTCTACCACTGAGCCAGGCATGATATGTGGGGCTTTATTGGTGCTAGTCTCGGAGATCTCAGAATCTGATCCTGATATCTGTGTGGATTCCGATCGGATGGTATCAAAGGGGTTTTTGCAGCAGCATATGGATGTTGCTACTGCGTGGTCACGCTCTGCTGCAACTTGTTCTTGGTTTGGACGGGTTTTAGTTGGTTTCCTGCGACGGCGTTTCGTTCTTCGGGTAACCCACGTGTCCGCCTCCTTCTCGTCTTCTGTAGCTGTCACCAGGCCCTTTGCGTGAAGCCAGGTCCACACATCTTCAGGTGTTTGAAAGATGTGTGTGGTCTCTTGGTCTATGACTTTAAGTTTTGCTGGATATAAAAGGGCGTATTTGATTTGTAGGGCACGGAGGAGTTTTTGACCGCCATAAATGATCCCCTTTTACGCTGTACTTCCATTGTGTAATCTTGGAATGCTGTTATTGTTGCATTTTCAAAGCGCCAAGGCCCTTTGGTGCGGAATAATTGTAAAATCAGATCATGATCGCGAAAGTTCAGAAGGCGAGCTATGAGAGGGCGTGGAGGGTTACGTGCCTTAGGTGGTCTGCCCGGTATTCGGTGAGCCCTTTCAATGGAGAACAGAGGTGGTACATTTTCATGAAATACCGTGGATTTCAGCCATTTTTCCAGGAATGCTTCTGCATTGGGTTGTTCCGATCATTCTGGGAATCCAATGAATCTGATGTTGTTACGTCTCGAGCGTCCTTCTGCATCTTCCGCCCTGCGATGAAGTACATTGAGCTCCTCTTGCATGGTTGCTTCCTGCGATTGGAAGGTTGGTTGTACTGTTTGAGTGATTGCTTCCGTCTGAGTGACTCGTTCTGTGAGTTTACGATGATCAGTTCTCAGTAGATTGACTTCCAATGAGACTGTGTCAATCTTGGTTTCTAATGAAGTTTTAGTGTCTAATATTGCATGTAGGATTGACTCAAATTTTTCCGAGTGACAATGTAATGTATTTTCCAATTGGCGAAACTGTTCAACTTGTGACAGAGGTTCTGAAAGGGCATTGTCAGTTGTGGCCATAGTTTTGTTGATGGTTTTGTTGGGTCGTGATTTCCTCATGGTGGCGGTGGGAGGGAGATTTCTTCGTTGTTGTTGGTTTACTGCAAATAATGGTCACGTTGCGACACTGCTTAATGTCTGTGATGCAGCAACTGATAGTTTTTTGAGGCACCTTAGGCGTGCCCTTGTGTCATTTAGAGCCTAGCAGAGTGGATCAAGGAACCTGGCGATATCTGAATGTTGCACGTTGGTGGTGCCCAGTATGGAGGAGTGCCAGATTTAGTCTTTATGGTGTTGTTTAGGTAGTTCGTTGGGCATTAGTTATTGTGTTTTCAACTTATTCAAGAAATGCCATTAAGGTAGGGCTGCAACGTAACAACCAAGAGTCTGTGTCCCATTGTTCCGCGCCCAGCGGCTGTCGGCAGCGGAAAATGAGAGTTATGTGAGGCTCCTTAGGTGTCCTTGTGTCGTTCAAAACCTAGGGGAGTGGATTGAGGAACCCCTGGTGATATCCGAACGTTGCATGTTAGCGGCGCCCGGTATTGCAAAGTGCCGGGTTTGGTCTTTATGGTGTTTCTTAGGCAGTTCGTTGGGCGCTGGTTACTGCATTCTTAATATGCCGCGTTCAACATCCGTGGGCCATAGCTCAGTCCGCACGTGTTGTGCTAGGTCAGGGACTCAATGGGCCCGATGTGCCATAGAAGTGGGGGATGAGAGGGAAAACAAGCAGCTACTTTATTTAAAAGATTCAGCGGAGCAGACTGCTCCGCAGCAGGCGCAATGCACTTGCCGCTGTGTTCCAGGCCGCGTCGAAGGTCCGAGGTCGCACAGGGCTTCCTCCCGGCACTAGGGCGCTGGGGCGTACCCACGATGGTGCGTTTACATAGATATTCTTCGCTTACACCACAGGTAGATTGGCAGTGTAGCCACTGGCGAAAATCCGGTTGGAACTTTCTTGTCGTTTAGAACCCAACAGAGTGGGTCAAGGAGCACCTGGCGATATCTGAGTGATGCGTGTTGGCGGTGCCCAGTGTTAAAAAGTTCCAGAGTAAATTTTTATGGTGTCGTTTAGGTAGTTTGTTGGGCGCTGGTTACTGTATTCTTAACTTATTCAAGAGATGCCCCTGGGGTAGGGCTGCAACATATCAACCAAGAGTCTGTGTCCCACTGCACCGCGTCCAGCGGGTGCCGGCAACGGGGAATAAGAATTATGTGATGCTCCTTTGGTGTCCTTGTGTCGTTCAGAACCTAGGAGAGTGGGTCGCGGAGCCTCTCGAGATACCTGAATGTTGCGTGTTAGCGGCGCCAAATATTGCAAAGTGCCGGGTTTTGGCCTTTATGGTGTTTCTTAGGCAGTTCATTGGGCGCTGGTTACTGCATTCTTAAAATGCCACAATCAACGTCCGGGGGCCACAATTCACTTTGCACATGTTGTGCAGGGCCAGGGACTTAATGGGCCCCGGTGCACCCCAGAAATGTGTTGCCGGCAGCAGGGAATGAGTGGGAAGGCGAGCAGATTCTTTATTTAACGGATTCAGCAGAGCAGACTGCTCCGCAGCATGCGCAATGCACTCACCGCTGTGCTCCAGGCCGCGTTGAAGGTCCGAGGCCGCGGAGGGCTTCCTCCCGGCACTAGGGCACTGGGTCACACCCGCGTCGGTGCGTTAACATGGATATTCTTCGTTTACACCGCAGGTAGATTAGCAGTGTAACCGCTGGTGAAAGTCCGGTTGGGGCTTTTCTGCAGGGGCGGTTATTGCATTGGTCGGGCCGCCATCTTGACTTTAATTTCAGAGGTGCCGGTTGCAAGCGCTGTGTGAGAGGAAATACCTCATTTTTCGCCTCCACTGACATCAGCAGCTTGTCCCACGTCGGTCCCCGGTTTCGGGAGGGGGCCTCCTTTGTATGCAAGGTTCCTCTTACGTGGGTTTGGACAGGATAATTTCAGCCCCCGTACGGAGCTAGATTCTGAGCGTCCTACACGGACGCCATCTTGGCCACGCCCCCAGACTTACTTAATCACCAATCAGTGTAGCGACTTGCATATGTAAAGGTGCTAAGGAAAGTGAGAGTGAATGGCATGTCAAGATATTTATGGATGTTTATTCATCTGTTTTATTTTATTTTTCTAGTATCAGAGCACAGGTACATACAAGGGAAAGGGTACAGACAATCGGTATGAGCAGTCACGTGGGAGAAAACACCTTCGAGGCAAGACAGCAAGGGATGTAGCCAATTAAGATCCATTCGCTTAGAGGAAGAGGTCCGTTTACAACTGTATTTAAAAATGTCTGACGTCTATAACATTATGCAGAGGGAGAGTGTCTCAAAAAGAGGTGCCTTCCCCTTAACTGTTTTAGTCTTGATGGAGGTAGCACAAGGTGGTTTTGGGAAGCCACCTTACGTACCTGCTTGGGAAGAAAGAATTAATATATTGAGAAGGTAGTTCAGAGTGCAAGGTTTTTTTAACAAGGCAGCTGATTCTGAAGTCGATTCTTTTTTTGATGGACAACCCTGTAGAGCGATCTTAATGCTTGGTTGATAGAACCTTTCAGTTTATTGGTGTCAGGCAGAAATATTTTGTGATCTTTGTAGTTCACTCAATATTGTGGATGGGGTGTTTCCATAGATTTTATTGTAGTAGTTTAGTGAGAGAGCGCCACCACTATGGAAAAAGTTATAAACTCTTTGATTTGAAGCAGCAGCCCCCTCTCCCTCCTTCCACAAAGGTAACTCAGGTGGGAAAACATATTTGTGGTCAAGGAGGTAATCTGAGAGGTGAAAAAAACAGTTTTGTACTTAAAATACCTCCAAGATTTCTGACAGAATTTGATGGTTTGGGAGAAGTACCCAAAGACAGAATCCAGGTTGGAGCAAACTATTTAGGTTTGTCAGGGACAATCGATAAGATCTCCATATTTGCACCATTCCTACAGGGCCAACAGTTTGTCATTGTCATGCTTTCATGTACTTTTAGGGGCAGTCATACATTTTGCTTTCAGTGCTAGGATTCTACACACACACACACACACATAAATGTGTGTGTTGTCTGTACAAGTAATGGGTACACACTTGCCATTCACTGAGAACCAGACACCTCACAAGGCTTATTCAAGGGAGGTGAGGTGGTGTGGGCTAGTAATCACTATTGACTGAAACGCAATAATAGCACTCAATAAATAATTGTCCAGTCTGTGTTTTTTCTTTTGAAAAAAGAAAAATACATTTAGTACACACACACACTACTCAATACTATACAATAATTTGAAATATGCATAACACTGGCAGAAATAATTTGGTATAATCCCCAAAGAGGTCAAGACCAAGAAATACATCAGTTAAGAAAATTGGCTTGGTCAAAGGTTCAAGATCAACAAAGCACAGGTTAACATATCATAATTTTAGGAGAAAACACAACAATAAAAAATAAACATGCTTGAATGCACTTACAAAAATAAATCATATGCACTTTGATCAATAATCACTTTCATCAATATTATTTCAACAAAGCATTTACAAATGAACTTCCCATGGGTCTGTGTGCTTTTTACATACTTTCAACCATTGAAACCCAATTATAAAAATAGCTGCAAGAGGACTTTACATTTTGATCACAAAGCATGTAAACTGTACCCACAGAGGGCACAGTACAACATGTACTCTTTTTATACACATTTTGGCCACAGTAACTGTAACATAAATGTCACCCCTAGAGAGTGTTGCCTGCCCAGCCATAGAGCACATGCTCCAGCTAGTGAATGATTGAAAACATAAGCAAAATCCTGGGTTGGTCATTCTTTGGGACACCCTACACACTTTGGGTCAGTACATATATAAAATCTATCTTCGGGCCTCTTTGAGGGAGCTGTGATTCTCCTGCCACTCCTCCACACTCTCTTTAAGTGATTGGTGGTGCCCCCACCACCCTGTGGCCACCATGAGCATCAGAAAAGTTTTGGTCACTTCCAAGCACCACAGGGCATTATGGGGTGCTCCTCCGGAGCAGTGAATATTTTGTTAGCAGCTCTGCGGTTGAGCTGGGTAGAGCTTCAACCTCTGTGGGAGCTGCTCAGCCTCGAACCGTGCAGCATAGAATTTTCTTTTTCCCCTGATTTTGCTCTTATAACATATACATTTCAGCACTCCATGTGCCCTCACTGCTAGGGGCAGCTCAGAGATCCCACACCTGGCTGCCCCGTCATCTCCCCTCATGGCCTGCACCTTTTCATGTGGCCACAGGGGCTGTCAATCTCTTCTTCCATACCTATTCCTGCAGGGAGGTGTGTACATCATGGTGGATGCTCACTTTCCCAGACATGTGCACTGAGAGTGGGGCAGGCCCATCACTAGGGGTGTGGTGGCTCTTCCCCAACACTGCTATATCTGTGGGGCCTGGCCCCCGGCCACTGGTTTCCCTTGCAAAGGGTGCAACAGCACTCCCTCCCATCAAGTGGTGCTGGGGCTCAGAGTTGGAGGTCCCTGACCCCCGCAAATAAAATCCGGCACAGGGTTTGCAGTCCCTGTGTAGGGGGACCCACCCACGCTCACGCCCTAAGATAAAATTCATGAATTCCTCCTTGAGGCAACCCCTGGACCCTGGCCCACCTGAGGTTGTGTCTGTGCCGGGGGAGTGAAGCTCCACACACTCTCTGATCACTGGTGGGGTCAAAGGTCAACACCTCTCCCCACTGATATATCAGCCCTCTTTGCACCTTGTTCCATGCTTTTGGGATCATGTTGCTGTGGGTGGGGAGCCCTAGCCAACTGGTCTTCTTTCCTTAGATCTCCTGGTCTCTAAGACAATAAACTTTGCAGGGTGCTGGTTAAACTGGCTCCTTGCACCAGCCCTTGCTCTTTATTTCCCCTGGGCTTTTCTCCTCCTTAGTGTAGAAGCCCAGGCTTTCCAAAAAAGTCTTTAGGAGTTGCAAGGGTACCATCTTCCCTGGTCCTAGGAGAGCCCCACTGGGCCTGGGGCAAATGTAGCTAGAATTCTGTTAGAAATGGGGTCTTTGGTTGACAGTCAGGTTACCCCGCGTTCAAGCAAGGACCCTTACTCTAGTCAGGGTAAAAGAGAATCACCCTCAGCTAACCCCTGCTTAACCCCTTGGTAGCTTGGCAGAGCAGTAGGCTTAACTTCAGAGTGTTAGGTGTAAAGTATTTGTACCAACACACACAGTAACTTAATGAAAACACTCCAAAATGACACAACACCAGTTTCGAAAAATAGGAAATATTTATCTAAACAAAACAAGACCAAAATGACAAAAATCCACCATAAACAAGTCAAGTTATCAATAAAAATGCAAAAAGAGTCTTTAAGTAGTTTTGAATACACACTAGAGCTGCTAACGTGAAAATGTACCAGGTGCGCATCAAAAATAACCCTGCACGGGCGGGTGTGCGTCAAAAATAACTCCGCACAGCGGTACGTGAGTCGGAAATCCAGCCGCATGATGATCCGAAATCCCCGCAGTACAGGTTGTGATCTCCCAGCCTCCATCAGCGAAGCTGCGCTTAGTTTCTCCTGCTCCGTGCGTCGATTCTTCAGTCGTGTTTCCTGTGAGCGTCGTTTCTCAGCTGCGGAGCCGGCGGCACGTCATTTTTTCAGCCGCAGATCGGAGTTGCGTCAATCTTTTCCCTGCACGGCGCTCTGTGCGTGGATTTCCTTGTCTTTAGGCCGCCCGCTTCTCCTTTCAGGGACCCAGGAACTGGATGGGCACCACAGGGCAGAGTAGGAGTCTCTCCAGAAACTCCAGGTGCTGGCAGAGAGAAGTCTTTGCTGTCCCTGAGACTTCAAACAACAGGAGGCAAGCTCTAGATCAAGCCATTAGAAATTTCCTCTCAAGATGGAAGGCACATAAAGTCCAGTTTTTGCCCTCTCACTCTGGCAGAGGCGGCAACTGCAGGATAGCTCCACAAAGCACAGTCACAGGCAGGGCAGCTCTTCTTCCTCAGCTATTCAGCTCTTCTCCAGGCAGAGGTTCCTCTTGGTTCCAGAAATGTTTCTAAAGTCTGTGGTTTTGGGTGCCCTTCTTATAGCCAATTTCTCCTTTGAAGTAAGCCTACTTCAAAGTAAAGTCTCTTTTGAATGTGAAATCCTGCCTTAGCCATGCCAGGTCCCAGACACACACCAGGGGGTTGGAGACTGCATTGTGTGAGGGCAGGCACAGCCCTTTCAGGTGTGAGTGACCACTCCTCCCCTCCCTCCTAGCACAGATGGCTCATCAGGATATGCAGGCTACACCCCAGCTCCCTTTGTGTCACTGTCTAGTTTGAAGTGCAACCAGCCCAACTGTCAAACTGACCCAGATAGGGAATCCACAAACAGGCAGAGTCACACAAATGGTACAAGCAAGAAAATTCTCACTTTCTAAAAGTGGCATTTTCAAACACACAATCTCAAAATCAACTTTACTAAAAGATGTGTTTGTAAATTGTGAGCTCAGAGACCCCAAACTCCACATGTCCATCCGCTCCCAAAGGGAATCTACACTTTAATCAGATTTAAAGGTAACCCCCATGTTAACCTATGAGAGGGACAGGCCTTGCAACAGTGAAAAACGAATGTAGCAATATTTCACGGTCAGGACATATAAAACACATTACCATATGTCCTACCTTAACCATGCACTGCACCCTGCCCTTGGGGCTACCAAGGGCCTACCTTAGGGGTGTCTTACATGTAAGAAAAGGGAAGGTTTAGGCCTGGCAAGTGGGTACACTTGCCAAGTCGAATTTACAGTTAAAACTGCACACACAGACACTGCAGTGGCAGGTCGGAGACATGATTACAGAGTTACTTAAGTGGGTGGCACAACCAGTGCTGCACACCCACTAGTAGCATTTGTTTTATAGGCCCTGGCACCTCTAGTGCACTTTACTAGGGACTTACTAGTAAATCAAATATGCCAATCATGGATAAACCAATTACATACAATTTTACACAGAGAGCATGTGCACTTTTGCACTGGTTAGCAGTGGTAAAGTGCTCAGAGTTCAAAAGCCAACAGCAACAGGTCAGAAAAAATAGGAGGCAAAAAGACTGGGGATGACCCTGCAAAAAGGGCCATTCCCAACAAATTCTGTGTCCACAGGTTTCCTCCTTCCAGTTGTCCATAGCTGCTGCCTCAAGCCGCAGTGTCCAGCAGAAAGTCACAGCCAAGAGAGATGCTCTTCCCCTTGGGCAGACCTTTTGAATGGGTTGGAAGGAAGCAAGTCAGATCTAGCTTATTCTGAGGTGCCACATTACCTCTCTGACTCTGTCCCAACCACCCAAGAGTCACTTGACATATCTGCTCTTGACCCTCCGCTCTGATCCTTGCTGACATCAGTGCCAGGGCCTTCCAACTGAATCTTCAAATGGCTCCAGAGGTCTGAGCTCCCTCCTGTGTTCGGTGGGTTTGGGCAGTCCCATACCTGCTACAGTGTGACAGCTGATTGATTGATGCAGATCAATCTGGCCACTCCTTTCCTTCTTAGGGGCTGAATGAAGCACTGCTAATTGATCCCTTTGTGTGGGGCAGGCCTTTGTTCCTGCTGCGTGAGACAAATTTAATTAAGTGGACACAGCAGGGTGACAAAAGACCTGGGCTCTGATCCTGTGCTGAGAAAGAGAAATATGACAATCCTAGATAACCCATAAGCTGTTCAGATATCATTTTGGATCTTGCAGAAATGATTTTCCCACACAGGTTACTCTCCAAATGATATGTCACTTGTTTCTCTCTCTGTAGGCAAAAGGGAAAAGAAACTGCTCTCTAAGACAGCCTTCCCTATAGTGGTATAATGAAGTATCAAGGCAGACAAGACAGTAAAGCACACTGACCTTCCCTATAAGAGGACACTAACATCATGAGGCCTACGCCGGGTCAATATCCAATCCTGCAAAGCCCCCTCTATGCCAGGCTATCTCTCATGTGCTGCCCTAACATGTGTGCATACATGTAATCAGCCAAGTGCTCCTCACCCTATGATGCGTCACAGTGGCCTTGTCTTAAAAGGTGGATACTGGGGACAAACATGCACAGACAATTTACCATGAGTTTACTGTGGGTGAGTCACTGATTAAGAGCCTCAGCCACAGTAAAAAGATCACATACCAGGTTTTGCAATTGGGTACAGCACATTCACTATGCTTGGATTTTTTGTTTTTTTGGATCACATGTTTTTTTTTACTTTTTACTGTGGGTGTGTCTGCCTACAGGTGTTGTACCCACAATAATCACTTGGCAAATTAACTACATGTGTTCACCACCAGTAGTCTCCTTTTAATATAAGGCTGCTGAGATAAAGCAAGGGTAAGGGACACTTAGCTGGTTACACATGAACACATGTGCACTTGTCTGTGGGCTGCACATGGGGTATTACTATTGTGCACAGCCCAGTAACTGTGCACAGGTAATCTGGCACAATGGGGACTCTGCAGGATGAGATATTCACCTGGGATAGGCCTTAGAAGGATAGTGTATCTAATAGGTGAAGTCAGTGCGATTTACTGTTTTGTCTATAGGGACACACTACTGTACAGATAGGGAGTGAACTACCTTGGAGTGCGGTTTTGCTTCATTTTGGCCTAAAAAGACCACTGACATCTTGATTTCAGGTGTAACCTGTGTGGGAAAATCAATTCTGTAATTTCTAAAATGATATCTGTACACTTTATGGGTCATCATAGATGTCATATTACTCGGATGAAGCTCAGGAACAGAGCCCAGACTTTTCGTTACCCTGCTGTGCCCAGTAAATTACATTTCTCTCCTGCAGTATAGGCCACCCCACACAAAAGAGCAATTAACAGTACTTCACCTAGTTCCTGGAATGGAAAGAAGTGGGGTGAGATGATCAGCATGAATCACTCAACTGTCACACTGCACCAGGGATGGGATTACCCAACCTTACTGAACAAAGGAGAGACCCTATACAGCTGAAGCCAACCCAGGAGGGGGGGCTCCCTTTCAACTCTTTGTGTGCAAGGCGCTGGCAGTGATATCAGCAAGGGGCACAGCTGAGACATCAGGAGCAGATGTGACCAATGGCTCCTGGATGACACAATGTTGTACTGTCCCAGCATGCTGTGCAAGAGAGTTGGGACAGGGTTGGAGAGGGGATATTGCACCCTAGAATTGGCCAGGGGTACCTGACTTCTGGAACCTTCCTCTCCACTTTAAAAACTCATGCATAAAGGGGGAGAGTCTCTCTTGTCCGTGGATTTTTCTACACTCCGCTGGTTGATCCTGGGACAGCCACAGAAAACTGGAAGGAGGAATGCACCAACCCCCATTCAGGACTAAGGACTTTGGCCAGTTAACTCCAGGTCCAGTGCGTCTCCCAGGTGGCCAGTGAGGCTGGCCCCTTTACTCTCTTAAAATACCTGTTGGGGGAAAGCCCTGGACTTTATGTGACCAGAGGTCAAGACCAGGAGGAGAGCTGATGCAGTGAGCTGGGAGAACCAGCTCCTTGAAGACTTCACCACTTTGGAGGTGAGGGGGGTTGCTGCTATCAGGCATAAAATGAGCACAAGATCATCCAAATTAGCCCAATGGGACCCGAGTTTAAAGTTTGGCAACCTTTGACCTTTCTCAGGTGATGAAGCGTGGCTTGCTATACTACCACTTCTTCATTTACCCCTGGGGTGGGCCAGGGCCTGAAGGTTTTTGGCATATTTTATTTACCTGTAAGTCTCTAGTAAAGTGTACTACATGTGCCCAGAGCCTGTAAATCAAATGCTACCAGTGGGCCTGCAGCACTGATTGTGCCACCCACATAATGTAGCCCCTTAACCATGTCTCAGGCTTGCCATTGCAGGGCCTGTGTGTACAATGTCACTGTCACTTCAACTTGGTGTTTAAAACTACTTACCAAGCCTTGCGCTCCCCTTTGTCTACATATAAGTCACCCCTAAGGTAGGCACTAGGTAACTCATATGGCAGGGTGTTATGTAAGTAAAAGGCATGCACTAATGTGTTTTACATGTCCTGGTATTGAAAAATTCACAAATTTGTTTTCCACTACTGTGAGGCCTGTTCCTTTAACAGACTATCATTGGAACTGCACTCATATACATTTAATTGGTGGATTCTGATCTGGAAGCCCTGTCAAGTTTAGTATGGCCAGAATGGTAGTAGAAAATCCTGCTTACTGGTGAAGTTGGATTTAATATTACTATTTCAGAAATGCCACTTTTAAAAATTGGGCATTTCTCTGCACTTACTGCCATCTGAGCCTTACAGCCTGTCTCCAATCCACATCTTCTCTGTGCTGGTTGACAGCTTCCCTTGTACATTCCACCCAGACAGCCATAAACAGAGGACTCTCAGTCACATCTGCATTCATCTGCATACTGAATGGGTCTCCCTGGGCGGGAAGGGTGAAGGGGCTCTCTCTTACACTTCACATGCCAGTGGCCTGCCCTCACACAAAGGACTAAACCCCCCCCCCCACAGAAATCCTGGAAGACAGGACTTAACTGAAAGGGGTTGTGCACTTCAAAACCACTCTTTGAAGTTTCCTACACTTTAAAGGCATTTTTGAGTTATATATACTGGGTCTCTGACCCCACCAAATCAGACACTTCTGGATCTATACCTGGACACTGTCAGAGGGACTGCCTGGCTGCTCAAAGGACTAGTCTGAACTGCTTTGCTGAGAAGGATTGCCGCCCTGCTTGTTGCCCTGCTGCTCACTGACCTCTGACTCTGCTAGATGGACTCTACCTGCGCCACAAGTGCTCTCCAAGGGCTTAGATTGAGCTTTCTTCCTGTTCTGAAGTCTCAGGGGCAACAAAGACATAATTTGCTAGCTTTAAACCTGTTCACGGACTTCAGCGACTTCAGCACGGACACAAAACTGCTGCCTGTTCCATGGTCCTCGCTGCATGCAATGACCACAGCCTGTAATGCAAGTCCGACATCCCTGCTTCACTGTTGACCTCCCGCAGTGTGATCTCGAATCATCACTTCTTGACTGATTGGATTCATCAACCCTGCAGTGTCACAAGGAACCAATGCTTTGTCACTGATGCCGCATGAGCTCCCCTGCGACTGGACAGAACCGATGCCTGGCCTCCCGTGCCTAGCAGTACAGAACCAACACCTCACCTCCCCAGATGCCATAAGGGACAGGTGCTGCACTAGCTGCAGTGACACATCACCTCCATGTCTCTGTGTGACATCTTTGTTTCTTCATTTTCAAAGGTACTGTGTTTGGGGCTCCGTGTGACTCTGAGACCAGCACCAGTGGCATCGGACAGTTGGAAACAATTCTGTCAATGACATTGTGGTGGCCTTAGTTGGAGTTATTGTATTTCTAAGAACTTTTTTGGGGTTTAATCCTTAAAAATTAATATTGTGGCTTGCATACATCAGGTTTTTGACATTTCAACCTTATTTTTTGTCAGATAAATATTATCTATGTCTCTAAATCTGTGTGGCGTATTTTGTGGTGTTTTCACTGTGTTACTGTATGAGTTATTGCACAAATATTTTACACATTGCCTTCTAAGTTAAGCCTGCTTGCTCTGTGCCAAACTACCAGAGGGTGAGTCACACGCTAAAGTGATTATGTATATATGTAACATTAGTAATAACACAGAAATATCTTGATCATGAAAAGAAAACAACATCAGGTTCCCAAACACATAGACATGTAGAGAATCTGGTCTTTTGACCGGTAGATAAAATACATCGCAATTCTTCGCCGTGGTACAACCAGTTCGTAGTTTATTTGTTCCCAGTAAAGGTCTTATTCTTCTATATGAAAAACGTTGTGCTTCAAATACATCACAACCTAGTTTCAAGTGAAAATCGTTTTCTTCTAGGTGTGAAACATTGTATTTCAAAACTACTACAGCCAACACGTGTTTTGTCTAGGGGAATAACCCAACGACTTCCTCAGGGCTAGAATTATATTAAAATAAACGTAATATAAGTAAAAAGATTCCAACTAAATACACATACGCCCTTCACCATACTGTTCTGGGAATGGGGATCAATTATTTATCGGCACCCTATAGTATAGATTTTAAGTAGTACAAATAGTTGACCAGTGATAATCCCTTGAATCAAAAATTAAAACGTAGTGGCATGCCCAACTACATATAAACTAATGGTGCAACAGGAACGTTTATAAGTCCACATCATATTAAACCCAAAGTCTACCAAGTACATATGTGTAATAGCCCATGCACACACAAGTGCAACAGAACCCAGTGGTGACACAACTAAATAGGATCAAAACTATTCACAAAAAGCTACCTGATACAATGTCAATTTTACAATCAACTGCCGAGTTTAGAGGTCATATTCAACGTGTTCCAACATAATGCCACATGTTATATTCACTGTTAAGACTTAAATTGAAAATACTAAATCAATCCGATATTCCATACCATAGTACTGTAGTCCATAAGTGTTATCAAGGGCAAAAACTCCTCATGGTATTATAACGTTGCCATCGTAATCGTGTTAACGATATGCACTAAGCATAAAAGTTCGTTCAAACAATAAAAACCAAAATGTTCATAAACTATAACTAATGTGCGTGTACACAATCTGGTATTACAAAATGAAAATCAGTGAATTAGTTCCGTGTGGCAAAACTTATGTCACTATTACCGTTACGGCATTCACCATCAAAACGCTGTTGTCGTTTCAAGATTAATGAACACTAGACAATCCTGGCATGTTATCCCAACGAAGAGAAACATGGTGTGTCCACGAACCATGGCTAACTTATCTGGCTCGCCTTTTGTATTTCGAGGCAATGACGAAAAAAATGATTCTATTGTAGCCGCGTGAAACAAAAGCGAGTATGCTGACATTTTCTGCTAGCGGAAACGCCTCCCTTTAAATAATTGTAGAGGTAGAGGAAGGACTCATTTACAGGACCTTCCTTGTCCACCATCTTAAGTGTATAGCATCACTTTACTCCCCAAGGGCAAGTCCCCAAAAGAAGGTAAATTGCTTAATTCATCTACATAAGATGTAAACTATGATGTTGTCCGACTATAAGTGCACTCATAACAATGGGAACCTGTCCCTCATGGGCAAAATAACAAAATACAATTAACTGCCTCCAACGCCAAGAGACCATAACAAAACAAATTATCAACATGAAAGCACTGAAAGATTGTCTGAATATGTAGATCTCTTTTTACAACCATTTGTTAACAACCTCCCCTCTTATATTAAGGACAAACATATTCTCAGGATCTTGAGTGATATAGATTGGGATGAGAATATGCTGCTGGTAACACTTGATGTTGTTTCATTGTATACTAGCATTAGACACGATCTAGGCCTACAGGCGATACAGTGTTTTCTGAATAGAAGATTGGCTAGCTTGTAGGAACATACAGAGATGTTGATTACAATGATAGACATGATTCTTAATAGTAACTTTTTTTTTGTTTGCCAAAAATTGGTACAGACAAAAACAATCGGTGGCAATGGATTCAAGATTTTCTCCTTCCTATGCTAATCTATTTATGGGTTGGTTCGAAGAGAAGGGGTCTGGGGTCCTGACTCTATGCATTGGCAAACATATATACTATATTGGGATCGATACATTGATGACTGTCTTATGATTTGGTCGGGCAATGTGGAACAGTTAATTGGCTTTTGTGATTATCTCAAATCTAATGTGGTGAATATAAGATTTACTTACCAATACAGTTCTAAAATTATGAAATTCCTAGATTTGGAACTATTTACTGAAGGAAACAAAATACATAGTAGACAGTTTCGTAAATCTACTGCTTGTAATTTAATTTTGCATGCATCAAGTGCTCACCCTAGACATAAAATTACATCAATACCATTTGGGGAGATGGTGAGAGCTAGTCAAAACTGTAGCAAGGATGTGGACTTTGTTCAGTGTATTCACGAAATGGGTGAACGCTTCAAACAAAGAGGCTATCAGAGGAGTGACATTGAAAGAGCACGACGTTGAGTTCCTCAAGATATTTTTCCTTGTTGTGCCTGTGGTGGGGAGTGTTACAATTCTGACACACTCCCAGGTCTACCAATATTGGTAAATTTGGGACTGGATCAGAATCCATGGGTGGATGCATGTGAACCCCCACGCTTCACCCATGGCACGCCTCCCTGCTGCAGATTAACATCAGGCCGAGATCTGTACTACCTTGCGTTACTCTAGATTTATCATGCCATGCAGGGCCAAGCCAGGTGGCCTTACGAGGCTTAATAAATCTAATTTATGTTTTACATCACCCTTGTGTCCCCATGATTCAAGTTTCTATGATCCATACCTAAGATTGTATGTTATATTATTACACAAACATTGCCCAAATGAGGAACTGAGGATGAACAATTACTAAAAATATAGTTCTGGAGAAAGTGACATGTTGGATGAAGAAGTGGTATGAATGATTGACCTTGAGAAATATGATTTTCAGATTAATACATGCCACACAAAGTACAATGTAGAGTGGAAGGAGTGACTAAGTTGTTGAATTGAATATACATAATTCCTAGGAAAATTAAGGAAGTGTTTGAAAACATAAAAAAGAGGAAATGACTACTCCTGTGGTTTCCAATCTTGCGTGGTTGTGATCAGCATGTGATGTAAGTATATTGAAGTCAGAGGTAAGAAGAACTAGCTCTGTTGGGACATATATTTGATGTGAATGTATTATGAATGATGTATGGCATCAATATTATTTTAGGACTACAACATCCCGAAGTTTGATAAATGATACAGTAGGAACAATGTTAAGGAACATGTTAAGGAACAATGGTTGTGTGTACTATTAAATTATGTAAATACTAACCAAGGATTTACATAGTATGAGGTTGGGAATTTAAAAAATATGATCTGATAGATACACTCAGATGCCTAGTCCACTCACAGTAAAGTTAGGAGGGCAGAATTTTTCTATATGATGTTGTTAGTGATTTTAACTCATATGTACACGGATATAAACATGTAACATGTCTAATGTGCAGTTTCTGTGCTTTGTTTTTAGTGACTGTAGCTATTAAATAAAAACAGATTGGACCCCGAATAAGTGATATGAATCACAAAACATATATTGCCCAGTTATTGCTTACACTTTTTAAGGAGATCACAGGAGTATTAAAACAGAGCTCATTTGTGCCCCTAGTCGTTTTTTGTGAGATCATGTTTTGACTACTGGGTGCTGAATCTATATGACAATCAGCCTTGGTTCTGCTCTAATGAGAGCAGTCCCACCGAACTGCAAGGCCAGATCCCCTCCAGACAGGAAGATAAGCTAATTTGTTCTTTAGAGTCCTCATCAGTTAGGTATAGCTCGAGTCGTGTAGGATAGTGACCACATAACATGATATATATCTATATATGGCACACTTGGGGTGTCTATCAACACACATTTCAAAGTGAAGATAGAAATCCATGAATTAATCTCTGCAGTAGACAATCACTTGGCTTGAATTCTTCCTTTGTGTCTTTGTGGAATATTTCTTTCAATTTTCAGATACCTTCCTCCCCACAATCCTTTTGAAAAGCCACAATGAAAAAACAAAGTGATGGATGGAATGCTTGAATTGCTCTCATCCAATTATAATTACTCCACCCATATTCAAATCACCCTTTGTCCTGCTGCAAAATGACCAGTTCAGCCTGAAGTGCCAAGTAATGTCCTTTCAAAACTGGAACACAAGCCTATTTGGCACTCCTGAGGTGGATGCAGCTTGGTTCCTTTGTCACAATAGACATTGGACACATGCCTGGTCATGCTCGCCACACTTCGCTCTTCACAATGATGAATTCAAAAAGTTATAGCTGGAATGCTTAAATTAATCTCATTCACTGGTAATTATTTGTGCCACATCCCAGTTCATCAGCGGGAGTTACGAGCCCCATTGGACTCACTGTAGCTCTTGGTTGATGGAGACAAATCTAGGACTCTGGGAAGGAGTACCCAAGTAGAGAGAAATCCCCTATCCACTGACATAGTAAGAAAAACAATATTTCTTTCAGTCCCACAAACTGCAATTATGCTAAGGATGGAAAGTGGTTTCGTTGACCTTTAACACCTAAGGAACACTTCTGTCTTAACTAATTACCCTCATTGCAGTCTTTGAAAAATATTTCCCTGTTCATCTGAACCTAGAAGCTGATATAAGCACAGATCCACAGAGACATGTTTTTTAATAAAGCGGTATCTCAATCAAGGCAATCCATAGAACAAGCAGGTACTTCTATTTTCAACAGCCAGAGATGGGTGAACGTTCACAATATATCTGATTGCGCTGCACATATAGTTTGCATGTATTGGTGAGGCTCTCCAAGAAAATACCTTGTTGTCTAACAGTTCGAACAATATTTTCAGGGGCCATATTATGATGGTAATTTCTGGTGCAGCGCTCAGAGGAGCACCTGTCTTTATGCACTTGAAGGACGTAATGTGAGTTCATTTAACCCAAGATTTGTAGTACACATCAGAAATAGCAAGCACGTTTGCCTCTTTTCGTTTCTGAGCTTTGCTGTCTGAAAATAAAGTACGAAATCAGAGTAATACTGTGTTAAATCAAATTACTTTATGCCTTGCAGCTACGTAAAGAGGGCTCTCAGTTCTCTGATGAACAAGGAAAGGGCATCGTGCTAGCGCCCCGGATGTCAGGAACCCTAATATTAATCGTTTTACATCGCCTCAAAAACAGTGTAGTTTACAGATTGTGTATTGTGCTAAATAACCCAGCAATGTAAAACTGAATGTCATTGTCCTACAATAACAAATAATAGAAAAACAGAATACTCAAAGACATCTGGACTTGCTTCAGACTACTGTCAGGTTAATTAATGTCTCAGTAGAAGTCTCATTCTCTGCCTTGTCCAGATTGTCCGACCGCTGCGGACCATCTGTGCTCCCGATATACTGATCTTCTGAAGTTCATTGTTGTGAACCTGCAGCCATCTTCTCCCAAAACACCATGACAATGTGCTCTGTGCCTTAAGTGTCTTGATTAAAAAGTGACAATTTCTATTGTGCAATCCATTTCTGAGTTGTGTCTGTTTTTTGTAAATGACAAGATCTTTTTCTGAATTGGCTCATTTGCAAAATACTCATTGGCTCTTAGTTCCTGTTTTACGCTAAAGCACTCTATAATACTGTGTAAAATATCGTTTCATGTGTGTTGTAAGCAACACAATTCTGATTATTTTGAATATGTTTGATTCATCTGATATCTGGGGGCTTTTCTAACACAGAGAGGAACACCTGTTTTTTGCGCCTCAGGGAAGCAAATCTACTAACATTTCGTCATGAAAGTGACTCAATCCAGTGCAAAATGTTTCTTTCTAATTATTTACTTTCCAATGCAAAACTTGCTTCACACTTGAAATTGACTAAAGGTAACACAAAGTAGGGCAAAGCACTGCTTTGCAGTACTTAGCTTAAAGGGGGCGTTACTTGTGTATTCGCATGCAACCATCTATCCTTTTTGACTCATAACCTGATCTACTAAAAATGTTAGACAGGGTTTTGCATTAAAAATTACCCCTTTTGAAACCAAGAGTTAAAATGAGAAATGTTTAATTTCCCCTTTTCTCACTTTGCATGTGTGCTGCACTGTGCAGCAAACATACAAAGTAAGAAAATACTTTGAAGTTGTCTAGACATAGTGACATAGTATTTTGTATTGGAATGACTTGGTTCCAGTACAAAACCTATGCTGGACTCACACACAAATCCTTGCACTATGGCACAAATGTGTGTGCTTGGAGCACCGCAGCTGGAATCTGTGCTAAAGAGAGGGGAGGAGAGAAGCTAGGGCCAGATGTATCAAACATTTTTGCATTCGCAAACGGTGCACACCGCAAAAATCGTCCGTTTGCAAATGCAAAAATGGCATATACGATGTATGAAAGGCATTCGCAGTGCAAAAAGAAGGAATCGCTAAATTAATTATTCCTTGTGACTGCAACATGATTTTGCGTGTCGCAATCAGCGTATCGCAAATAGCGACATGATTTACCGAATCGGTATTTGCATTGTGCAAATTGTGACATATATTTGCGAATCGCAGATAGCGATCTGCAAAATCATGACGCGATTTGCGATACGCTGCTTGCAACACACAAATTCCATTTCGCAATGCGATGCATCCAAAAATCGCAAATAGCAAATATTCTCAGAATGGACTTTTGCACATGCAGTTCACCACAAATTGACATCAGGTGGTAACCAGGTGCAACCTATATAAAGAGGCCCAGAATGACAGCCTCTTTTCCACAATGGCCGCACTCTGCGTGATGGCGAGGATAATGAGGATCTTGGCAGGTTTGAGGAGAGGGAAGAGGAGACAGGAGTGCATTTTTTGAGTGCGCATAACCCTTTTTGACCAGACAGAGGAGGACATTTATGAGAGGTACAGGTTAAGCTCAGCCATGAGACTTGACCTGATAGCTGATCTACAACCTATACTGCAGCGCACCACACACAGGACCAATAGTATACTCACCCATGTGCAGGTATTATGCACCCTACACATGTTAGCCTCAGGGGGCTATCAAGGGGGCATAGGAGCAGCAGGAGGGGTCTCACAGAGAGCCCTCTCAATATTTTTCAATGCATTTCTCAATACCATGCTGAGCAGAATTCAACAGCACATAAGATTTCCCAACACCACACAGGAATTACAACAGAGCAAAATATATTTCTACCAGATGGCCCAATTCCCACATGTCATAGGTGCCATGAATGGGACACATGTAGGAATCTGTCCACCATCGGCCACCGAGTATGTTTATCGGAACCATAAGAACCATCATTCCATGAACATACAGGTGATCAGCAATGCCTCCAACATAACCGATCTCGTGGCCAGATACCCAGGTAGCACACATGACTCATACATCTTTTGCCACAGAAGGATTCACACAAGACTACTAGCTGGGTAGTTTGGCGAAGGATATCTACTGGGTAATTTGATAGTTTACAATGTTGCATTGATGTAAATGTGACGTCAGACATCACAAGTACTCATTTTACTCTCTGTTCATTCCAGGAGACAGTGCCTACGCGGTGCAGACCTATATACTGATGCCCTACCTGAGCCCTGCCACGCCAGCAGAGAGGAGGTACAATGCTGCACACAGGGCAATCCGCGGTGTTGTGAAGCGGACCTTCAGACTGCTGAAAAGCTGCTTCAGGGGCATCCAGTAGAGTGGAGGTGCACTGCAGTACAGCCCAGAGACGACCTGCAAAATTGTGGCTATGTTGAACAACATTTCAATGACAAGGGGCATACCTGAGGAACCCATGGAGCCAGACTCAGGTGAGGATTGTGATCCCTTACCACCCCTTCACCCAGTAGACAGGAGCAGTGCAGCAGAGGGAAGACAAAGACATGCTGACATCACCTGCAACCATTTCTGATATAAGTAATGACAACACCACTTACATTTTATGTATTTCTGTAGCTCACATCTTTAATACCTTGACTTCAAGTAATATATGTCTCAATAGGACATGGCTATGCACTATAGGCAAACATATCCGATTAACAGTGTCACACTATTAGCATCGTAGTATAACTGTATTGCTACATGTTTAGGTAGTCCCCTGTAGCCCTCAGCATTACTTCCTACGTCCAAGCACTCCACTTGAGTGCTCAGTGGCCTCGCTGGCACCTCTTGTAGTGGGTTCACAGACAGTACTGTGTCTGATACTGTGACTCCTAGGATTCATCATAGGGGCTGTAAGACTGCTGAGGCTAGAGAGCTCCTCACTATCCCCACCACCCAGTTTGCTATTTGTAGCACTGTGTGCTGTCTGCATTGCATCCAGAACATTGGTTATTTGCACCAATCCCTGTGCAACATCCCGACTGCATTGGCCATCTCCACCCACAGCACATCGTGATATTAAGGCAGTTGAGCTAGTGAGCCGATTGAGTGATCTGCAGAACCCATCAAACCTTCCCATAAATTGGTGATGGCGCCCACGGTGGCTGACAAGCTCCTGCTGAATCTCAGTGCCGAGTTCCCTAATGGCGTTTGTCAATTCCTTTGTGTTTTCTGCTGCTGTTTGCTGTCCCTCATTCAGAGACTCCAACTGCTTGTGCATTGATCCCATGTTTTCATTGAGTGCATCCAACTGCTTGTGCAGTACTCCCAAATTGTCATTGTGAGACACCAACTGCCTGTGCATTGGCCTCATGTGTTCCCATTGCAGGCGCTGCACTTTCAGAATAGAAGCTTCAAGGCCGCCAAAGATTGATGGCCCCTCTCCTTCATCTGTGCACTGTCTGCCTGCCTCATAACACCTCCTGAGGGGAGTTGACTGACGCTGGGTCAGGGACTGTGTCTTCCTGTGGATCTAGCCTCTGGGGGTGGTGTGGGTACTTCATCCGGCATTTCATCGGAGTCCAGGTTATACTCTGGGAGAGGTAACACCCTTGCCCTGAGTCTAGTTGGTGCAATACCGAAGGACTCACTAATGTTTGAGTCCGACTGTGGCTGTGTTACGACATCCCCTACATTTATACTTTCTGCTGCAGCAGGGCCATCTGCAACGACAATGTGCATCATGTCATTTATGAATATGTCACAAAATGTTGCATAATAGTAATAAATGTAAACTAATATCGTATCACTGTGAGTTGTTTGTTTTGTTCCTCTGTGTGGCTGTACACTAACTCGCTATATATGTGGTATTTGCACTTTAGGGTTGTGGATTACCACACCCATAAGGCATTGTTGCATTGTATGTAAGATGTGGCATGGACTACTTATCACAATGCATCGAGCTAATAGCTATTTTCCAAGGGGCATTTGTACATGCACATATGGGGATACACATCATTACTGGCCTTACCTTTGCTGGTGCTGGGTGTCCGTGAGGTGTCAATGTCAGTGACACCACTGACAGCTTCAGGAAGCAGTGTGGACTCCAACATTTCTTCCATTGGTGGAGTCAGTGTCTGGGTGGGTGGTCCTCCTCCAGTGCTCCTTGCCTCCTTTAGCCTCCTGGCCACCCTCTTTTTGGCACGGGAACGCAAGTCGTACCATCGCATGCGTATCTCCTCAACAGAGCAAGGCGCAACACCCACTGTGCATTTTTTGGTCTGAATTTCTCACCAGTTTCCTCTTCTCACTTTTAGGTACCTGGAGTGGGTTCTTCTCAAAAAGTTTGGCATGGTTCCTGACCACCTTCTCAGTGAGCACCTCCAATTCTTGCTCACTGAATTTGAGCTTGCGCTTCCTGTCTCCTTTCTCCTTCTCATTACCATCATTGGCCATGTTGTTGTTTGGTCCTGGTTGGCTCACAAAACTGCCTCCCTGGTGCTGGGCTGTGTCTCTCTGCCTGTGGGTGTGGCTCCTCGAAACAGCATGGGCTGACTCACTTCCTGGTTGTGATGTCATCAGGCTGTTCCGGTTTGCCGTTTTCACAATATGTGAGTCTCAAATACTGATTCACTATTGTTTTAGTGATTTGGTATTTGCAACGTGCAAATTGCATTTGCGAATTTTAAGAAATTGCTATTACTGACTCGCAATTTTGAAACATCACATTTTGCATTTTTAAAATAGCGATTTCTTAATATTCGCTATTTAAGAAAAGCAAACCAGGAGCTTGATATATCTGGCCCCAAATCTCTATAGTTATGGCGCTCTCCTACTCCGTCCCTGTCACATATTGCAGCATAGCATTTTTGGTTGCTGCACTGCATTGCCTTGCAGTTTAGTAAATCTGCCCCAGAGGGTATAATGCAGAGGCATCAGTTGTTGCAGCAGGTGCAATGGTACTGGGGCCCATTGGCCTAAGAGACCCACGGAACCCTGATTACTGCTGTAATTTATAATTCACCCAGCAGCAATGGGGCACCTCAAGACAAGAAAAAAATCACTGGGCTCTGTGATAGGCCTGCAAAGTTTATGGTTACTTCTCCAACCCTCTTATTCAATTACATCATTCCCTTTTCCTTTCTGCTCCCAATGATATGCTCTACCCTTTTATGCAACTCAGTTTTCTTATATATTTTTAAAAGGTTAATTGCACTTTTAGTAGTCATAATGATTTCACGACCAACCCATAAACTGAAGATAGTGGATTGCCAGTCTCAAGGGGACACTTGAGCATCTGTGGCTAGACCCTCTTGACTCACATAAATGGGTGGTTCCAGAATGCAGGGGCATATTTAGGAAACTATGGCATCATATTGCTTCAATGCACAATGGGGAAAGGGAAGTAATGCACAGTATTGAAGACAATGAGATGTATTCCTGCTTTTTCCTCTGTGCTGGTGCACTTTAGTCAGCCTAGCCCCAACGCAGGCACCCTTGCACCAGGGTGCAAGGGTGCTTGTGTTACATGCAGGATTTTTTGTGCAGTAAGAGGCACCTTCCTTCACAAAAGCAATCCCAGGAGGCATATTCCTCTATCTATGTGTGCTGCAGAATGCAGCACACATAGAAAGAGGACATAACAAGGATTGTTACTGCTCCCCTTGGAGGGCCTTGTATATTTGGAAATGCATCAAAATCCATGGAAGTTTTGTGGGGACGCCCACTGCAAGGCCCATGGAACACCTACCCAAGGCAGAGCAGTGCAACATTGTGATTGGCATTGCACTGCATTACTCTGGATTTATGAGGCCATTCAAAGTCACACAAAGTGACTTTGCATGGTGTCATAAATCTGTCTTAGAGGTTTACATTGTGCATGTACCACAGTGAATGGTGCAAACACAATGCAAACCTCTTATAAATATGCGCCTCAGTGTGCTGCACTCCGGCTGCTCTGAGATAGAATTCTTCCTTGCTTCCTAGTAATAGTAAGAGGTAGGTTTTGAAGGACTTGAAGTGCAGGTTCCTGTTTCCTTAAGGGTTAAAGGTAGGGTCACTGTGTGCATGCACACAATCCTTCAAGCCAGATCTGAACCAGCAACCTACCAAGCTATTAAAGAAGCCACAGTTTGGTCTTCTTATTCTGTAAAAAATTTTTTGACATTAATTGGATTGTGGGATGTGGCGCTGGACTTATGAAGTTCCCGGATATTACATAGAGCTTTTCCTAAAGCTTGAACATGGTTGGTAGCAAAAGTATACAGGGAGCAATCCCCATTGGGGTCAGAGGTGTAGCTTGGTCAATTAGATCAGCAGGGGTGAGCTTCAGATTTACCAACAGTCACACTGGGATACCTTGTTAAAACACATTGCATGGAAAGCAGGACATGAGAGGGGCTTAAAAAGGGAGTGGAAAGAGAGAGGGCAGTGATTGTTAGGGGCATATAAAACACACAAAAAAATGTAAGTCAACCTTTTTAAGGCCTTAAAAACAGAGACAAGAGTGTGTGTTTTTGTCATCTTGGGCATACACAAATCCAAATGTGAAATCCAACAGAACCAGGTATGGACCACCACTTTAGTCAGGGTAAGTCAGATACACACTAAAAGATACCCTGTGCTTACTCTCTGGTATTGTGGCACAGAATAGTCAGGCTTAACTAAAGACGCAATCTGTAAAGTATTTGTGCAACACTCACACACAGTAACACAATGAAAACACCAAGGACCTTATTTATACTTTTTGGTGCAAAATTGCACTAACTCAGTTTTACACCAAAAAGTTTAGAACCAGCTTGCACCATTTCTGTGCACCAGCCGGGCACCATATTTACAGAATGGTGCAAGCCGGTGCAAAGGGTAGGCTAGAGTAAAAAAAAAAGGACTTGAGTCTGGTGGGGCTGGCGGTATAGAAGAAGGCGGTTTAGCGGCAAAAAATGACTTTAGGCAGGTTAGGGTAAAAAAAAATGACTCTAACCAGATTAGCGTAATTTTATGGTGCTAAACCTACCATGCCAATTGACTCCTGCCACCCCAATGGCCAGCACAGGGGACAAGGGTCCCCTGAGCATGGCCATTGCACCCTGTGCCATGTATGGAGGGCCATTTCAGGGCCCCCTATGGCACTTTAAAAAATAAAATGCTATATTATCTATACTTATATATATGGGATGGGGTCCCCCATTCTCCGCAGTTCCTCTGGTGTGGGTGGGGGTGCCCCTGTGGCCTGGGGAGGGCACCTGTGGGCTCATTTCATGGTGTTCCACCATGGAAATAGGCCCACAGGTCCCCTAATGCCTGCTATGACCCACAAGTTAATAAATGGAGCAAAGCTAGCTTTGCCCCATTTTTTGACTCCTCCTTCCTCCTGTGCACCATTTTTGCATGGGAGTATAAATATGGTGTTAAGGCCATAGAGTAGTTTTTTGCACGGGAACGCCTACCTTGCATCTCATTAAGGCAAGGTAGGTTTCCACTTCCAATAAATGACTCTAACTCCATAAATTTGGTGCTAGATGGGTCTAGCACTGAAATATAAATATGGAGTTAGTTTTGCACTGAATTAGAGTTTTAAAAAAATGACGCGAATTCAGTGCAAACAGAGTAGAAATATGCCACCAAGACTCCACAAAGGCTTAGGCAAAGGGTCAATCATTTTATAAATACATCAAGACCAAAAATGACATAAATCCAAAAAGTAGAAGTTTGGATATAAATTGTTAAAGAATAAAGAGTTCTAGTGCTTAGAAGCAGATATCGCTTTACATGTTACAAGAGGTTGCACTGGACTGGGACTAAGTTAAGAGTTTAACCCGCCCCCAACAAAACCGACGCAGGCCCTGCTGAACAAAGTACTTCAATCCTGGTCGCAGACTCAGGATGCGTCGATTTTCCTGACTCAAGGCTGGCAATTGGTTTGTTCCGAAGACGGAGAGCTGGTGCTGCAATACGTTGGTTCTGAGGCTGATGTATCTTGTTCCTCCTCAATGCCTGCTGAAAGTGATCCCCCAAAGATTAAAGCAATGCAGTAAATCGAATAATGACATACAGGAACAACAAAAAATGTTGATGAGCCCCACACCCTGTGAGAAAAACTCCAGACTGTGAGGTCCAATATTTTCTTTTCAAATACAAACTTCATTTTTTTTAATTTTCTTTGTGTCAAAACATATTTTGAAACAATAATTATGCTTGCTTGCTAAAAATGCCCTGCCAAAGTAGAGACATGACCATAGGGCTCAAAGGCATCTCCAAATTTGGCAGATGGGATATGGAATAGATGTAAGGGTGATGAACTTAAGTGTGCCATCTCTGTAATGGGCATTGCTAGACTTGGCATCCTTGGCGTGGTCTTCCCTAATCTTTTGGCCTCTGTTTCCCGGGTTGTTGATGTGTGCTAGACTCTGTTTTTGTTACTCTGGGCACTTTACCCCTGCTATCCAGTGCTAAAGTGCAAGTGCTCCTATGTACAATGTATGCGTAATTGGATTTCCATGATTGGCATATTTGATTTACTTGTAAGTCCCTAGTACAGTGCACTAGAGGTGTCCAGGGCCTGTAAATTAAATGGTACTAGAGGCCTGCATCACTGGTTGTGCCACCCACATGGGTAGCCCTGCAATCATGTCGCAGACCTGCCCCTGCAGTGTCTGTGTGTGAAGTTTTAAACTGCTAATTTGACTTGGCAAGTGTACTCACTTGCCAGGTCTGAAACTTCCCTTTTCTTACATATAAGACACCTCTGAGGTAGGCCCTAGGTAGCCCCATGGGCAGGGTGCAATGTATGCTTAAGGTAGGATAAATATTAATGTGTTTTATATGTCCTGACAGTAAAATACTGTGAAATTCGGTTTTTACTGTTGCAAGTCCTGTCTCTCTCACAGGTTAACATGGGGACTGCCCTTAAATATGATTAAAGCGTAGATTCCCTTTGGGAGCAGATACACATGTGGAGTTTGGGTTTTCTGAACTCACAATTTAAAAATACATCTTTTCGAAAAGTTGGTTTTGAGATTGTATGTTTGAAAATGCCACTTTTAGAAAGTAGGCATTTTCTTGCTTAAACCATTCTGTGACTCTGCCTGTTTGTGGATTCCCTGTCTGTGTTGGTTTGACAGTTGGGCTGTTTGCACCTCCCTCTAGAAAGTGATACAAAGGGAGCTGGGGTGTAGCCTGCATATCCTGATGAGCCATCTGTGCTGGGAGGGAGGGGAGGAGTGGTCACACACACTTGAAAGGGCTGTGCCTTCCCTCACACAATGCAGTCTCCAACACCTTGGTGTGTGTCTGGGGCTTGGCCCGGGCAAGGCAAGATCTCACAAAGGCTGAAAGAGGTATAAAAAGAGCACCCAAAACCCTGAAAATTAGATCACTTCTGGACTCAAGAGGAGCCTCTGCCAAGGAGAAGAGCTGAGGAGAAGTGCTGCCCTGCCTGTGACTGTGCTTTGTTGAGCTATCCTGCAATTGTTGCTTCTTCCTGTGAAAGGGGACAAAGACTGAACTTTGTTGTGCATTTGTGCTTGTGAAGAATCTCCAACTGCTTGAACTGAGCTTGCCTCCTGTTGTTGAAGTCTCAGGGCCATCACAGACTTCCCCTGCCAGCACCTGGGCTGTCTCCTGAGACTCCTGCCCTGACATGTGGTGCCCTATCCAGTTCCTGGGCCCTTGAAAAGTGAAGCTGGCAGACAAAGTCTGAAAATCCACTCACAGACCGCCGTGCAGGGACATTTTTGACTCACCTTTCATGACGTGGCTGATAAACGACACGCCGCCGGCTTCGCAGAAGAAATCAACGCTCCACCTGCATTGCAGCTGAAAGATCGACTAACTTGGCTGGATAAAGGATGAGCAACACCCACTAATGGAGGCTGATAACAATGCATATCCCACCCATGCAGCGTGGTTTTAGGATACTGTGTGACCGGATTTTTAGAGCAACATCGCTGGGTGCAGAAAAACAACGCAAAGCCTCCCCGGACCCAAGGTGCCTGTCCAGATCGACGCATCGCTCTCTTGCGGGAGAGGCAAAACGACACACGCCGACCCGACTGGAGGAGGAATGTCGCACGGTCTCGCTTGTGAGTGAGAAATCGATGCATCGCTGGCCTTTTTTCCAACCCACACTTGCCCATGCGGTGTTATTTTAGACGCAACCAAGGTACTTTTGCACCCTAACAGTACTCTTGCTGTTTTCTGAAGGACTTAAGACTCTTATTTCTTTAAAAATTCTGAACTTGACTTGTGTATGTTTGATTTTTGTCATTTTGGTCTTGTTTTGTTTAGATAAATATGATCTATTATTCTAAACCTGTGTTGTGTCATTTTGTAGTGTTTTCGCTGAGTTACTGTGTGTGTTGGTACAAATACTTTACACCTTGCTTCTGAAGTTAAGCTTGCCTGCCTGTGCCAAGCTACCAATGGGGTGAGCGGGGTTAACTGAGGGTGATTCTCTTGTACCCTGACTAGAATGAGGGTCATTGCTTGGACAGGGGTAACTTGACTGCCAACCAAAGACCCCATTTCTAGCAGGCATGAAGCCTTCCAACAAACTCTAAAATAATGCAATCAAGTTCTAGGAGAAAAAAGGGTTTCACTCACACCTCGCTGTCCCAACATCATGTTTTTGCCTGGCTTGCTGTGGATTTAAAACAATCACAACGGCACCCATGACCATGGCTGTCATTGCAATTCTCCCCAACAAACGTAGACATTAAGCTTTGACTGGATGCTTCATTGTACACCACATACAGAATGTGGGAAAACCATTATATCATATGTTTTGTATAGGGCACTGCGACGCTGTGTCATGTGCACAACATAACCATATAACATACACAGGATTTATTTCATCCTTTTGCAATAATAAATTGCATTTCTCTTTAAAAGCAAGCTATTGAACCTTTTATAACAAATTATTCCACATCTTGTGATAGGCACCTCTTCATAATGATCTATTGTAAGCTCTTATTCCTTTAGTTTTTTCATTTCTGAGGTAGGGGGCAATTTTACCACTATTTATGCATTTTCACTTTGCCTTTAATGATCCCTGATTCCATCATATCTAAAGTGAGTGAGTTCTTTCTGTAGTAGACCTTGTTACTAAATGTTCTAAATCTTGAAAAACAAAAAAGTTATAAACTGGTATAATAATTTACTTATCACACATTCAGAATATACGTCAGGACTGTTAACAGAGGAACATGTAATTATTTTGAAATCTTTCCAAAACTATCATGCACTTTTTTAAACATCATTTATTAGTTGGTTAATAAAACTCAAATGTCGTCATCTAAACAAGTAAACCAACACGTTTAATTTGTCCTCGTTAGCTATTTTGCTGCGTGTGAGGACCAGTACACCTTCAGCACTCCAAGCAAGAAACAAAAATATGAACTATAAGGAATAAAAGTCTGAGGAATATTAGAAAACTCCATAAATGCTCTACATGGTAGTATGTCAACTATATAGAGAAGATACTACAGTTCACGCCATGAATGTCATAATTTTAGACAACCAGTACTCTGCAAAACAAGAAGAAATCCTGAACTAAAATATATACTACCCAAAAGTACTAGTAAACAGTAATTGACCTCTTTTTAAAAAAAAGTAAAAGCCCTATAGTGATCATCACCTTTCTTGACAAAATGTATTCAGGCTTTTTTTTTATCGTGCAAAGTCAGCACAAGGGTATTTAAGAATTATACGTGCATCAGATTATAATACACAAGGTCAGATTTTTTATTTAGGCACAGGGAATTTAAGTGATTTGCCCATAATCACAGGATATTAAGGCCCATATTTATAGTTTTGTTGAAAAACGCAGTTTTGCAGCAAAAAGATAAGCAACGGTTTGTGCCAATCCACAGCGCCAGCCAGGCACCATATTTAAGGAAAAGCGCAAGCTGCCACTAAGCATAGGCTAACATAGAAGAATTTTTTTTTTTAGCCAGGTGGGGGTGGCGTTAGAGGAGATGGAGGTTAAGCGTCAATCAATGACGGTAGTCTGTTTGAGACAAAAAAAAAATTGTTAACCAGCCTAATGTCATTTCCTGACGCAAAACCATCCATACCACATGACAGGAGTCATGCCCACCACCCCAATGGCCAGCACAGGGGCTTTACCCAAGGCCGGAACACAACATCTCATGTCAACGCACAAATGACAGCCTTGGAGATCGCATCTTGCGTGGGAGGGCTTGTGAGCATGATTTTTCTAGACTTGGAAAAGGCATTTGACATTGTCTCCTGCCCCTTCCTCAGGAGAGCCATGGAGATCACTGGCTTAGGCTCTGTCTTTGTCACCAGAATCCATCAACTCTACTTAAAGCAAGGATACATTGCCCAGGCTCACTTTCTGAACCCATTTTCATCTCTTGTGGTACAAGGCAGGGGTACCCTCTTGCTTTACATAAAGAGCCTTTCATTCAATCCCTTAAGCAGGCTGTAGAGATCCAGCCCTTGAGAATACATCAGTGTGAAGGTAACGTTTTAGCTTATGCAGACGATGGAGCAGTTTTAACCCCCAGACCGATCAGTGGCTTACATGCTATAGTAGCAGTAGCTCAATCATGCGGCATAGACTCTGGCTATATGATGAATTCAGATAAGACTCAGGTCTTGTCTAACGTGTCTGCCCCTGGCCAAGATGAAAGATGGGTAGAGTTGGTGGTGGATTTAGGGGTAAACCTATCTCTCTGAGATTGTGGAGAGCTACGAGAAACTTTATCCCCATACAGCTAAGGTTTTTACTAAATGTAACCATCTCCATTTGGACCTGATCGGCTGTTGTAATCTTATTAAAATGACTAATTTCCTGTGGGATCTTTAACTCCTTCACTATATTCCTCCTTTATTTCCAGTGGCTTTTTTATACTTAGATCAAGGCTTCATTCCAGAGGTTTATATGGTGTGATAGGAAGCCTCACTGTAAGATACAGTTCTTACAACAGCCGAAGGAGGATGGTGGGGTTTCGTTTCTGGTTTTGCAGTTTTACTATTTGGCCTATTTGTTTTCACGACTTTGTTTTGTCTTGGGGTAGGGGGTGTGGGAACAAGGGCATATATTTACTGATTTTCTGTCACTGGGTGAATCAATTGCCTCTACTGTCTGTATTGTGGATACATTGTACTTTAAGAGAACCTAATTTAAGGCTTTAAAAGTCTTCCATCTTATTTGGGGATCCGTTATGTATATGTTCTCTGGTATTACCCAATTTTCCTAGCTCATATATTGAAGATATAACACCAATTTACCATCCTGTGTTCATGACAGCTTTCGGGAGTACTGGGAGAGGGCTAATCTTTTTACTTTAGATCAACTGTTTGAGGGAGATTTCCTTCTCTCGTTTGAGAACTTACAGCAACAGCTCTCTCTTCCTCATACCAGTGTCTATAGATAGCTGCAGCTACGATACTTCATTTCTAGTTTTAAGGAAGGTGCAATAAGGTATTCTGATAACTCCTTTTTGGAGCTTATAATGAAAGCTCCAATAAAGAGAAATATTTGGCTGGTCTATAAGCTAATGTATTTTATGGACCAGTTTCAGCTAAAGGCGAATAGGTGGAGCAAATGGCTGGCAACCTGTGGCGTAAGAAAATAGTGGCGCAATCTGCTATGAATGTGTTGCGTATCAAGGTGCATCATTTCAGATGTATCAATGATCTGTACTATACGTGTCACCACCTATTTGCTATGAAGGTACAGTTGGGGAATTAATGTTTTCATTGTGGTCTTGAAGGGCCAAAGTAGTCCATGTTTTTTAATCTTGTCCTACTCTGCGTTTGCTTTTTTTTTTTTGGGGGGGGCCAATGCAGAGTATATCTAATCTTCAGGTCGCAAATGATTTGAAGCAGATTATGTTGGGACACTTACTAGTTATTCCTCCTTATTTATAGAGCCTCCTGATCCTTAGATCTGGTGACGGGATTTCTGAACATCGGTATGTTGAAAATGACGTGAATAGAGAGAGATCCACAGAGGAGGAGGTTTAGCAGGATTTGGGACCCCTTCCGTGTCTGGAAGGTGCATGTGCCTGCTACCCAGACACAAGCATTTAGCTCTTTTCTTCTTACATTGTTGCTCCCATCCTCTCTTATTTTGTATTATGAAATGCTTCCTACGCTATATTTTACGTTTAAGTCTTGTTCTCATTTTCTGCTGGACATATAGGCCCTCATTACAACGTAGCGGTTGGCGGAGAAGTGGCGGTCTTACCGCCAACAGGCTGGCGGTAAAAAAATGTGAAATATGACCATGGCGGTTACCGCCATGGTCAGCCGCCACTTCTCCGAACCGACCGCCATAGAGACGACCTCTGGACTGGAGACTTGGGTCTCCAGCCCGGCGGCCATCACAAAACCACCGGCGGTATCATGACCCGGCTGACCGCCATGGATTTCATGGGGTTGGGCACCACCATGAAATCCATGGCGGTGAGCACTATCAGTGCCAGGGAATCCCTTCCCTGGCACCGATAGGGGTCTCCCCCTCCCCGCACCCTGAGTCCTTCCCTGACACCCGCCACCCCCTGCCACCCACCAAAGGTTGCAGGACCCCCTCCTCACCCGAGCCCCGACATCACTATACAGACACACACACACATACCCGCACGCACATGAACAAACATGCCAACAGACACACACAGTCATACACACACACCCACATTCAGACATACACGCACACATCCATCCAGACACGCACACATTTCCAAACACACTACACCCCTTGCATGCATACACGCACTCACACACCCCCTCTTCATATTCACACACACACCCCCATGCACGCACACAACACGCCCCCACCCCCCTCCCCTAACGGACGATCAACTTACCTGGTCCGTTGATCCTCTGGGAGGGGACGGGATCCATGGGGGCTGCTCCACCGCCAGCACCCCGTCAGCAGAACACCGCCACGGCAAATCACGTAACGTAATTCGGTGAGCGTCGTTCTGTTGACGGGGCGGTGGAGCAACCTCCACTTCCCCGCCGACCGCCAGTATGGCTGCTGGCGGCTCTCTGTCCGGAAAAGGATGGAGGGCTGCCAGCAGTCATAATTCGCCGAGCGGAAAACCGCCAGCACTGGCGGTCTTCAGCACGGCGGTCCCTCGGCGGTCTTGTGAAGAGACTGCCGAGGTTGAAATGACCCCCATAATCTATTTTGTACCCCTTTTCTGCTCTCTGGTTTTTAGTTTTACAAACAATAAATCAAATTTATCTGAAAAAGACACTGATTTGCCTTCTGCAATGGGCAAATACACAAATTGATGTGAACCAATGCCATTCTTTGATGAAAGGTGACAATTCATACATTCTGACACCAGGATTACCTAATTCCAAAGAATCCATCAATTTGAATGCGTTCTTTTCTACAGTATTTAACTTGACACTATTGTGGACATCTTTTTCAGAGTTTAAAGTAAATTGTGCTGTACCTGTACAAAAGTTAACAGTATTGTGAATATCAATCACAGAATGCAACACATGTTTCTTAGCTTGCACTGTCCTAGTAAAGTTGACAGTACTCTACATAGTGGCTCATTGGTGTTGTCCTCACGTTTGTGAAGAAGTGAAGTAAACTGAAAAATAACATTTGAAATTAGATTACACTAGCAGCTTACTCCAGACAAATAAAAAAATTGAAATCCTACTGTATTCTTCACTTCATTTCCTTTCGTCTCATTCTGTTGAAGCTGCTCTGTCTGTGTAACCAGTGTAAAAGTGCTTGTGCCACTCGCTAAAACAAGGTAAAGTTGGCTTACACCAGATTGGCATATTTAATTCACTTGCAAGTCCATAGTAAATTAGCATACTATATACCCAGGGCTGGAAAATTAAATATTACTATTGGGCCTGCAGCACTGTTTGTGCCAATCATAAGACTAGGTGTGAGTGGCAGTTGGACTTTGTATATTTCTCCCAGAGAGCCACAAAACAGAGGGACTAGGGCCCATATTTATACTTTTTTTAGCATCGCTTTTGCATCATTTTTTTACGCAAAAGCAGTGCAAACTTACAAAACCCAAATGTATTTTGTAGGTTTACGCCGCTTTCGCATCAAAAAGCGGCGCAAATGCGGCGCTAAAAAAGCATAAATATGGGCCTAGGTGTGCCTGAATGAGCCATCTCAGACCGGATGGATGGTGGAGCTGTGAGCATCCCCAACACAAATAACTTCACATTAGTCTATTGTGCCTGCAGACAGACTTGAGCCAGGGCAGGTGGGCACAACATTCCAGACAGTTCTGTGGGGAGAAGCCTCCAGAAGTTTCTTCCACCTCAAATTGGGTACCAGGTATAGAAAGAGATCCCTCAGATCCACTCTCCAGTTCACTTTCTGGAACTGCAGAAAAACCCTTGGAGGATTGTCTGCTGCTGTGGCCTGCTGTGTAAGTCAGAAGACTGTTGTGCTATACCTCAAAGGACTGCTTTGCTGCCTGAAGCCTGCTCTGAGCTCTCATCGATCTGTCCCACTGCATGAGACCTGCACTTCTACCCTAAGCCAGGACATCCAGAGTGACTACTAGTGCTAGTTGGCTGTGCTCCTGATCAGAACCTCAGGAACAGAAAAGGCTCCAACCATCTTCAACCCACACCTGGTCCCTTGAAGTGGTGGTTCACTAGTCCTAGACCTTTCAAAGTGGTGCTAAAGGTGGCAGACAGACTAAATCCAAAACTTGAAACTATGAAACTTTGCAATCAAAAAGTGCTCTGAGAACCAAAAGGAAACTGAGACCTAGCTGCTTGTCTGTCCCCCCAAGGTGCATTGCTGTTTGGCCTAGTGTTGCAGCAGCTCCCACTACGGTCTTCTCTGCAGCAGCAGAAGGAGTATTAGGCCTTTAGGAGCCCTCGTTGGCTATAGCCTGCAATGCCGTCCCTCTACACAAGAAGAGAGAGAGGAGAGATACTCCACCACCACATATCCTCCCAATACAGAAAAAGATAAACACAAAAGGTGTGGTGGGGACAGGTTTGAGCAAGTGCCCATTAACAACTTGATTATAGCCAAAATATCCATAGTAATAACGTGTGAAATGTGTTAATTAGCTGTCAGGTGATTCCTCCTTATGGAAGAGGTGGTCTCACACATTTAATTGTGTCATGCCTCATCATTGACCACCTCTCCCCACCCTGGTAGAAATTTGCCAGCAGGGCGGACTTATCTTCTTGGTAGGCCTACACTCAAGGGAGTTCTCATATAAGAGCTAATGAATATTCATGGGATTCATATCAGTTAAAAAACACGTAACGGGCTACCTGTAAATATTATCTTTAATAGTGGTGTTCGTGGGTATGGATAATAAATGTATTGACGGCAAATGTGAGTATAATGACTCATCCCATCTTCAGAAAACCAACATGGTTCTGTCCTCACTCTGAGCCTGTCCTGGTCTGGGCCACTCTCCAGGCCTAAAGATCCTTATTTGTGATAGGTAAACTAATACCTACCCTATTATGTGAAAAAAGCAGCACACTCAAGTCCTACCTGAGTGGAAAATATTCTTGTAAGCACCTATTGGAGAAAGGTAATTCTACATGTTTCTTAAGTGTCTGTAAGGAAATGCCTCCTTGGCATGGTTACCCCCTGACTTGTTGCCTTTGCTGATGCCAAGTTATGATTTGAAAGTGTGCTGGGACCCTGCCAACCAGGCCCCAGCACCAGTGTTCTTTCCCTAAACTGTACCTTTGTCTCCACAATTGGCACAACCCTGGCACCCAGGTAAGCCCCTTGTAACTGGTACCCCTGGTACCAAGGGCCCTGATGCTAGGGAAGGTCTCTAAGGACTGCAGCATGTCTTATGCCATCCTGGGGACCCCCCACTCAGCACATACACACTGCTTGCCAGCATGTGTGTGCTGGTGGGGAGAAAATGACTAAGTCGACATGGCACTCCCCTCAGAGTGCCCAGCCAACCTCACACTGCCTATGGCATAGATAAGTCACCCCTCTAGCAGGCCTTACAGTCCTAAGGCAGGGTGCACTATACCACAGGTGAGGGCATAGGTGCATGAGCACTATGCCCCTACAGTGTCTAAGCAAAACCTTAGACATTGTAAGTACAGAGTAGCCATAAGAGCATATGGTCTGGGAGTCTGTCATACACAAACTCCACAGCACCATAATGGCTACACTGAAAACTGTGAAGTTTGGTATCAAACTTCTCAGCACAATAAATACACACTGATGCCAGTAAAAATACACCCAGAGTGCATCTTAGAGATGCCCCCTGAAAACATTCCTGACTCCAATGTGGGCTGACTAGTTTTTGCCAGCCTGCCACACACCAGACATGTTGCTGGCCACATGGGGAGAGTGACTTTGTCACTCTGTGGCCAGGAACAAAGCCTGTACTGGGTGGGGGTGCTTCTCACCTCCCCCTGCAGGAACTGTAACACCAGGCCGTGAGCCTCAAAGGCTCACCCCCTTTGTTACAGCACCACAGGGCATCCCAGCTAGTGGAGATGCCCGCCACTGCCCCCACTTTTGGCGGCAAGGCTGGAGGAGATAATGAGGAAAAGAAGGAGGAGTCACTCCCCAGTCAGGACAGCCCCTAAGGTGTCCTGAGCTGAGGTGACCCTTACTTTTATAAATCCTCCATCTTGCAGATGGAGGATTCCCCCAACAGGATTAAGGATGTGCCCCCTCCCCACAGGGAGGAGGCACAAAGAGGGTGTAGCCACCCTCAGGGCCAGTAGCCATTGGCTACTGCCCTCCCAGACCTAAACACACCCCTACATTTAGTATTTAGGGGCTCCCAGAACTGAGGAAGACAGATTCCTGCAACCTAAAGGAGAAGAAGGACTGCTGACCTGAAGCCCTGCAGTGAAGACCGAGACGACAACTGACTTGGCCCCAGCCCCACCGGCCTGTCTCCCTACTTCGAAGAAAACTGCAACAGCGACGCATCCAACAGGGTCCAGCGACTTCTGAAGCCTCAGAGGACTACCCTACATCTAAAGGACCAAGAAGCTCCCGAGAACAGCGGCCCTGTTCAAGAAACTGCAACTCTTTGCAACAAAGCAGCAACTTTTAAAGACCATACGTTTCCCGACGGAAGCGTGAGACTTTCCACTCTGCACCCGACGCCCCTGGCTCGATCTGCGGAAAACTAACTCTACAGGTAGGACTTCCCAGCGACTGCGAGCCCGTGAGTAGCCAGAGTTGACCCCCCTGAGCCCCCACAGTGACGCCTGCAGAGGAAATCCAGAGGCTCCCCCTGACCGCAACTGACTGCTTCAAAGAACCCGACTCCTGGAAACCACACTGCACCCGTAGCCCCCAGGACCTCAAAAGAACCGAACTCCAGTGCAGGAGCGACCCCCAGGCGACCTCCTGCCTAGCCCAGGTGGTGGCTACCCCGAGGAGCCCCCCTGTGCCTGCCTGCATCGTTGAAGAGACCCCCGGGTCTCCCCATTGATTCCTATTGAAAACCCGACACCTGTTTACACTCTGCACCTGGCCGTCCCTGTGCCGCTGAGGGTGTACTTTCTGTGCCTGCTTGTGTTCCCCCCCGGTGCCCTACAAAACACCCCTGGTCTGCCGTCCGAAGTTGCGGGTACTTACCTGCTGGCAGACTGGAACCGGGGCACCCCTATTTCCATTGAAGCCTATGTGTTTTGGGCACCACTTTGACCTCTGCACCTCACCCGCCCTGAGCTGCTGGTGTGGTAGCTTTGGGGTTGCCTTGAACCCCCAATGGTGGGCTACCTTGGACCCAACTTTGAACCCTGTAAGTGTTTTACTTACCTGTGAACTTAACATTTACTTACCTCCCCCAGGAACTGTTGATTTTTGCAGTGTCCACTTTTAAAATAGCTTATTGCCATTTTTGCCAAAACTGTACATACTATTGTGATAATTCAAAGTTCCTAGAATACTTGAGTGAAATACTTTTCATTTAAAAACCAGTGGTTCTTAAAATAAACTAGGAAAATATATTTTTCTATATAAAAACCTATTGGCCTGGAATTGTCTTTGAGTGTGTGTTCCTCATTTATTGCTTGTGTGCGTACAGCAAATGCTTAACACTACCCTCTGATAAGCCTACTGCTCGACAACACTACCACACACTAAAGCATTAGAATGATCTCTTTTTGACATTATCTTACCTCTAAGGGGAACCCTTGGACTCTGTGCACACTATTTCTTGCTTTGAAATAGTATATACAGAGCCAACTTCCTACAGTGTCTAATAGCCCTTAACCCACAACTCCAGAATACTACAGGCCACACCAATTATGAACATGCAGTGGGAAAACACTGCAAAACACTGCAAACAGGGGTGCCTACTTAGTGCTAATCAAATGCAATATGTGACTTGTATTTCATTAATATGGGCAAATCTTTAGGTAATTGCAGGCAATTATATATTTGCTCGTGCCCATCTCTATAAGACCATTATCACATTAGGGCGTGAAGGAATCCACTTGTTGCTATAAAAATCCATTCCCTAATCTTTAGGGGTACTGGCCTCTGGTCTGGGGCTAGGACAATGTATTTTATTGTCACACAATGAGAGAGAAAAGTTAGAAACACACATAGGCAAGGTATGTCACATGGTTCTTTTGTCAAAGAGTGACATTTGTGTTAACTGTACCTAGGTTTTATAAGCCGAAGTAGTAGGCGTAAAGTATAAGAACAAACTCCAAATCAGGAAGTTGTGAATATTGCTAATTCCTGTGCACCTTAATGTTGATAGAATGCAATATAGCCATGTGTCTTACAAAACGGTTGCCACTGGTATCAGTGTTGCCTAAGCCCTTAAGTAAATAACAGTCATGGGAATGTTTACCCTTCTGGGCCAGTTATTGATACCAGTGAAGTGATAGTAGGAACTATTTTGGGTGCAGAAGCTAACTTCCCCCCACGTCACTCTGTCACAATCACCAGAACACAAATACCCACAGTGGGTTGGAATCCCCTGTAATAACTTGTATTTAACCCACCCATAACAGCTACAAATCATAATAGGGCTGGATTATCTTAAAAGCTCATGGCGTTGGCGTACTCTTGTTAAACAGACCATTCCTCTAGCTTGTGCTCAGAGAGATAATACGGTAAAGAAAGAGATGATTGCAGTCCCCAAAACACCCCAAGATGACACTTCATCAAAAGGATTATTGTGTAACTATACCTGATTGTAGCTGCTCCCAGCCACTTGTAGAAAGGCAGGATAGCTGTTGTGGCTTATTTCAAGGCCCCAGCGGTGATGGATGAGTGTCGGGAAGGATGTCTCCATTAGACGAATGGAGACACATCATACACAGCGTGCCCACTCTCAGGTGATCATGGTAGTGGTAGTTCAGAGTCCTCTCGGTGTCTTTATTGCATGGTTTTCATTTCTGACCAGAGCATATAGACAGTGTGCATTTCTCCATTAGGGCCCCAAAGAAAATCTAATTATAAGGGTTCAAAAAATAAGGACTAATAGGGGGTCAGGGGAGGGTTTTGTGGGGGTTAGTTAACCATAAGTAGGTGTAAAGCACCAAAAATCCTTGATGAAGGCGGCGGGATTTATCAAAAGTAATCTACAGGCAAGTGATGAATTAGCAGAGTTAGCCAAGATGACACTGTCATCTACATTGTATGGAGTATTACCTGTTCATAATCATTGGTAGATGGCAGGTAGGTAATATGTCAATGAAGTAAGGGTCAAATATGTCTGGAGTTGTTACTTCTGTAATGAGGACTAAGGGACCTTATCATTCAACACACTTCTGTCTGTAAGTAGCCTCCACACCTATCTTGTTCAAATCATGACAGTGGTTGGGTCATATCTTATCTTGTTTGTGTATGTTTTTCAATAACACACTATTCAATGTCATCCGTGCTGTAATTTGTTTAGATGAAGTGACTAGTAAGCCTTGTAGAGTCCTATTTGTAGCAAATCGTACTCATGTGTTCGCAGATTTGTGTCCAGATCTGTCTTGTGGTTATCCCAATATATCTTAAATTGCAAGGACACTTAAACACATAGATCATATGTTTACTATTGCAGTTGGACAGGGATCGCAATTCCTTTTGGGTTTCGAGTCTGTGATCAGTGTTGGTTGTTTTTCATGTAAATCGGCAGATGCTGCAATTCCCACATGGAGAGTCACCTGATGGATTTGGGAAGTTCAACAGAATTTCTTGTCTGTCAATGGTGGCCCTATTTTTAGGACATGTGTGCGCAATCATGCCACCGATTCATCTGGCTTTCTTTAATGAATGTATCGGTTGTTCAAAAAGTAGGTCACCTGAGACCAAGATTCTCCATTTGTCCTTGATAATCAGCAGTTGGTTGGAAAAAGTACTGAAAGTGGATACACATATAGGTTCTACCATGTTGGTTTCTCATAGGACTCTAACAGTTGTTCTGTGTTGTTATTTGAGGCTCTTTTATTCGCTCTACACACCAAGAGGGGAGGATATTTCTTTGCTGCTAATTTGTTTGAAAGTTTCTTTGCGTGTGTGATATATTCCTTCAAGCTAGAACAATTGTGTCTTAAACACAAAAAGTGGCCTACCTGTAAATTCTCTCTTATGGCTCGGGGTGGAAGCTCTCAAATCTTAACAAATTGTTGATGTCTGTGGCTTATAGTACTCTTGGGTTTGTAGATGTCCATTCTTAGCTTGAATCAAGAGATCAAGGAAGAGTAGTTCATCGCCCCCAGTGGTGATGGTGAACTTTAGGAAGGTCAGTCAGCAAAAGCCAATGCCTCTTTTCTTGTACCCTACCAGATCAGCAGCACATTGTCAATATAACCCTTCCATAAGCTGATCTTCCCCAGAATTGGATTTGAGGCATATAAGACACAATCCGTCTCAAATGAGTGGACATAGAGACAAGTTAGGCTAGGACCGAACGTGCCCCCCATAGATGTCCTGTGAACCTGCAAAAATAATTCAACCTTGAATTCAAAGTAATTCCTAGTGAGTGGCAGATGTGCTGTGTCCACAATGAACTTGGGTGGGGGGTAGCTTGGAGGTTGGGGGGTGATTGATTCCCAGTTAGCCTTTCTCATGAGCCCATCTATTACTTAAGGGGTGACTTCCTGGGTGTGAGGTTACCCCCATTTTTCGTCTGTTTGTCAGTGTTTGTCAGTATGCTTTTACTGTCTCACTGGGATCCTGCTAGTCAGGACCCCAGTTCTCCTAGGTTGTGGCCTACATGTCCGTATGTTTTACTGTCTTGTCAGTATGCTAGACTGTGCCACCAGAGTCCTGCTAACCAGAATTCCAGTGATTATGCTCTCTCTGATTCCACATTTGTACTTACACACTGGTAACCCAGTATTCCACTCCAAATTGGCATACTGGACCACCCTTATATGTCCCTAGTATACGGTACCTAGGTACCCAGGGCATTGGGCTTCCAGGGTATCCTTATGGGCTGCAGCATTTCTTTTGCCACCCACAAGGAGCTCATACAAACACTTCTTTAGGGCTTCCATTGCAGCATGAGTGAAATAGTGTAATCACTATTTCACAGCCATTTTCACTGCAGCAGGTCACTTATAAGTCACCTACATGTCTAAACTTCAGACCCTGAAGCCTAGGTGCATAGTATCTGTGTGTGAGGGCACCCCTGCACTAGATGAGGTGCCACCAGGTCATCCAGCCCCATTTTCCCGGATTCATGAGTGCGGGGATGCCATTATAAGTGGCCAGTACATATAGGTCAATACATATATGTAGCTTCACAATGGTAACTCTGAATATGGCCATGTGAGGTATCTAGGAACTGGATATTGCACCCCCAATCTGATTCTGGTATTATGGGGCCAATTCCATGGATCCTGGGGGCTCCACCATGGACCACCAGTACTGCCATACCAGCCTTCTAAGGTTTTCACTGCAGCCCCAGCTACTGTCACCTAGCAGAGAGGCTTCCACCCTCCTGGGGCTTGAGCATCTCAATCCCTGGAAGGCAGAACAATGGATTTCCTTTAGGAGAGGGGTGTGACACCCTCTCCCTTTGGAAATAGGCGTTACAGGCATGGGAGGGGTATCCTCCCAGAGCCTCTGGAAATGCTTTGAAGGGCACAGATGGTGCCCTCCTTTCATAAGCCAGTCTTCACCTGTTCAGGGACCCCTTGTCCCTGCTCTGGCACGAAACTGGACAAAGGAAAGGGATTGACCACTCCCCTGTCCATTACCACCCTAGGGGTGGTGCCCAGAGCTCCTCCAGTGTGTCCCAGACTTCAGCCATCTTGCTTTGCAAGATGTGGGGGCACTCTGGAGAGCTCAGAGTGGCCAGTGCCAGCAGGTGACGTCAGAGACCCCTCCTGATAGGTCCTTACCTGAGAAGGTAGCCAATCCCCCTCTCAGGGCTGTTTAGGGTCTCTTCTGTGGGTTCTCTTCAGATTCTGCTTGCAAGATTCCATCAGGAATCCTCTGCAACTACTACTTCATCCTCTGACCTCGGATCAACTGCAGCTTGCTCCAGGAACTGCTGTAATAGCAACAAAGTATCCAGAAGGGATACTTTTCCTCTGCAACTTCAGCTCCAGCCAGCAACTGCAACAGTTTCCATGGTGTGCAAGCTCTGAGGACTCCCTGTCTTCAGCCTGCATCAGAAGGACCAATGAAATCTCCTGTGGGGTGACGGAGTTACTCCCCAGCTCACGCAGGCACCTTCTAAGTCAACGACTGGTTCTCTTGGACTCCTCTCCTGGCAACAAGCGTGCTCCTTGGAATAGAGAGGGTGGAACCCATCGACACAGACTGTCCTGAGGTCCTGAAGTCCCAATTTAGAGGAGGTAAGACGTTGTCTTCCCTCAGAACGACAGTACCCCTGTGCACTGCATCTTCTTCACCTCCTGAGGCCTCTCTGAACTATTTGTAAAATTCCTTCATGCACAGCCTGGCCCAGGTCCCCGGCACTCTATCCTGTGATGCTCGATTCGCTGAGTTGTTCTCCAGCGGTGCGGGACCTTTTTTTGTAGTGCTGCACCAACTGCATTTTGTACCTCCTTTGTCCTCGTGTCCTGGGACTCCTGTGGGTGCTATCTGGTGCTCTGAGGGCTCTCTGAAGTGTTGTGAGCCCCTTCTTCCTCCTCACATAGAGTTGAGGCCCCCAGGTCCCTCCGGGGTCCAGATAGGGCCTGGTTGATGCAAAACACAGTCTTCGTCCAAGCGGGTACTCTTATTTTGCACCCTCTTCTAGGTTGGCAGGGGCTCCTGTCCTTCCTGGAACTTCTTTCGACTTCGGGACATGAAAGCTTTACCCTTAGGCCTCAGACAACAGTCTTGTCATCAAGCCTGCTGACAAGGGTGGGGCAATAGTGAATATGCCGACACAGATGTGTAGGGAGGACTGTTATACCTACTGAGTAACTCCCGTAACTACAAAGGTTACAACTGAAATTATGTAGTTCGACTTCCTTGTCTCAAGGGGTCTTGAGAATAAATCGCTCACCAAGTATGATGCAGTATTCCTGTATAGAAGACCCCAAAAATACTGTATTCCTACATTCTCACAAATATTCACAAAGGGAAAAGCCCTACCCCAGGTAGACCAATTGTCTCAGGCATAGGTTCAGCCTTAGAACGGTTTTCACAGTTATGTGACATGTTTCTCCGGCCTTTAGTCAAACATATGCCAATCTAGTTACAAGACACAAAAGATGTCCTAAAGGTTTTGGAGAAAATGTGTTTTGACAGTGAAAATGAGTTACTGATCAGCTTAGATGTGGAGTCCTTGAGTACCAATCTTCCCCAGTGTAGGAGGCTGGCCTGGTTTGTAGTGGGTAAAACAGGTACTTACACCTTATATCAGGTCCCTTTATCCCTTATTAGTGAAATGTAGTCAGTGTCTAGAAGCCAGGCTGTCTAGAGATAGCTGTAGGTAGAGCAGCCAAGGCTGAACTAGGAGACACGCTATGCTCTTGCAATACCACTGTAGTCACACAGTACTCACACACATGAAAGACAATACTCAGTGTTACCAAAAATAAAGGTGCTTTATTTCAGTGACACAAGGCCAAAAATACTCTGGAGATTATACTCCTTTAGGAGGTAAGTAAATCACACAATATATACACCAGTAGCTAAAAAGAGGTAAATAAACAGTCAGAAAACAGTACAAATAGTGAAAATCACCATAGGCTAGAATGGGCCTAGGGACAACACAAACCAAATACTAAAATAGTGGAATGCGAAATTCGGTTCCCCACCTAGACAAGAGTAGTGTGTAGAGGGGCAAAGAAAACACCAAAGGTAATTAAAGTATCTGTAGGAAGTTGGCTCTGTATATACTATCTCAAATTAAGAGATAGTGTGCACAGAGTCCAAGGGTTCCCCTTAGAGGTAAGATAGTGGCAAAATTAAATAATTCTAATGCTCTATTTTGTGGTAGTGTGGTCGAGCAGTAGGCTTATCAGAGGGTAGTGTTAAGCATTTGTTGTACACACACAGGCAATAAATGAGGAACACACACTCAAAGACTTAACTCCAGGCCAATAGTTTTTAAACAGAAAAATATATTGTCTTAATTTATTTTTAGAACCACAAGTTCAAGTTTTGAAGTAGATACATAAAATGCAAGGTACTCACACAGGTATGTTAGGAACTTAGAATTAGAGCACTAACATACACAGGCCCTTATTACAACATTGGTGGCAAAAGCCGCTTACCGCCGTGCAGAAGACCGCCAACACACCGCCGCGGCAGTGGCATTCCGCCATGGTCATTATGACCCACTGCTCGGAATCCGCCAAATTTGAGACACCCACACAAGTCCGCCACACCAAAGGTCAGTGATAAACTGGTGAAAACAAAACCTCCACCGTCACGCCAACAGAAATATGAACACACTATCACGACCCACGAATCCACGTGGCGGTCTTTCAACCGCGATATTCCATTGGCGGTACACACCGCCGCGCTCAAAATACATACACTCTCACAAAACACAGTCACCTTGGACAAATCAAAATACACACACCTGATACACATACACACACCACTCCCACACACCCATTACAATATGAAACACACACCCCCCCATGGCACGGCAAAGACAACCCAGGTTCTCTAAGGAGGAGCTCAGGGTCATGGTGGATGAAATCGTCCGGGTAGAGTCACAGCTATTCGGATCACAGGTGCAGCACACCTCCATAGCTAGGAAGATGGAGCTATGGCGAAGAATAGTGGACAGGGTCAACGCAGTGGGACAGCACCCAAGGAATAGGGATGACATTAGGAAGAGGTGGAACGACCTACGGGGGAAGGTGCGTTCTGTGGTCTCAAGATACCACCTTGCAGTGCAGCGGACTGGCGGCGGACCCCCACCTCCTCCCCCACAACTAACAACATGGGAGGAGCAGGTCTTGGCGATTCTGCATCCTGAGGGCCTCGCAGGAGTAGATGGAGGAATGGACTCTGGTAAGTCAACTCTTAACTATTACATCTCCCACCCTCCTTGCATGCTATCACATACCCCCACCCTCGACCTCACCCCCATCACTCCAACTCCTCACAAATGTCCCAATATCACAAACCACACATCCCAACACCAAGCCCTGCATGCAACAGCAAAGCATGGACACCCATCACCAAAGCATGGCCACTGCACATACCCATACACCCCCCTAAACCACCATCATACAAGGTCCCACACAGAAATGCAAGCACTGGGGTACACGGTCACCCACCCATTGCACACCATGGCACACACAGATGCAATAAACATCCTTTTATACCCCTGCAGGACACCTATCCAACGTCACCGGACAGGAGGGTCCACACACCACCAACAGAAGAGGCCCACAGTGATGACAGCAACTCTGTCCAACTGGATCTAGATGACCAGCCCGGCCCATCTGGGACCTTTGGACAGTCGGTTCCCCTGACACAGTCACAGGCCACCACAGAGCTTCCCCTCTCTGGAAACACCAGCACAGCACCCGCCCAGCGGGCCCAAACCTCTGTCCCCAGGACAGGTCAAGCAGCAGTGTGTCCACCACTACAGGGAACCCAGGCTAACCCTCCACCCCAACAACAACAGGGACCTGGGGGCAGTGGCAGTGGGCACACGGTCCAGGGGACGGAGGCCCAGGAACACAGGGGAACTGGGAGGGCTGCTGTGAGACAGGGGGAGGACAGGCCCAGGGAACCCACTCTCCACGAGGCCCTCTCCAACATCATGGGAGCCTACCACCATTCCCAGGAGACGATGGCAAAGGTACTGGACAAGTTTCAGGAGACCCAGCGGCTGCAGGAGTAATAGTATTTTGGCTTCAGGGAGAAACTCAGATCCATCGATTCCACCCTGGGCACCATTGTACGGGTGCTGAAGGAAGTTCTCAACACCAGGAGGGACACTGTGGCACTAGCCTGGACGATGAACTGCCCACCACCTCCGCCGGCGCTAGTGGACAGGAGGCCCCGCCACAGGACCACCACACCAGCACCCCAACCCCTGCAGAGGGAGAACCACCCCACAAACGGTCCCTTAGATCCAGGACAAAGACAGAGAACGATGCCAAGACCCCGCCAAGAAATGAGACCACCCTGATTGTCATCCTTCGGTCCCACCTTGTCAAACTGTCCATCCTCAAACTGCCCCAGCTCCACTTCCTATGCCCATTTGGGCAATGAACCTGTGAGACTAAAAGACTGGACTCTGCCATGGACATTCCTCCACCATCACCCCTCACCATTTTACAGCACCCTCCAATATTGAGCACTTAAATAAAAACCCTTAAAGCACAAAACAATCTGGAGTCTGTCTGTGATTTCAAAATAGTGTATGAGCAATTACAGTGTCAAAATGCTCTTTCAATTGTAATGTAAACATACCTATGTCACACAGCTCTAGTCCATGAGGAAACAAAGCAGATGTCACACAGTGGGGCCCACATCTGTGAAATCGTAAGGGAAAGTGACAACTCAGTGACCATATACTGGGTGAAAACGACAGACAGTTGAGAGGTAGTAGTGTTAAAGTACATGTAGTAGGCAGGTTTGTATTCTTACCTGTGCCTCAATGGAAGTATTGATGGATCACCAAGTTCCTGTTGTCGATGTCCTCTTCTTCTGCTTCCTCGTCTTCACTGTCCACAGGCTCCACAGGCTCCACAGCTGCCACAACACCTCCATCTGGACCATCCTCCTGCAGAAAAGGCACATGTCATCGGAAAGCTAAGTTGTGAAGCATACAGCAGGCCACGATGATCTGGCACACCTTCTTTGGTGAGTAGAATAGGATCCACCTGTCATATGGAGGCACCTAAACCTGGCCTTCAGGAGGCCGAAGGTCAGCTCTATAATCCTCCGAGTGCGCCCATGGGCATCATTGTAGCATTCCTCTGCCCTTGTCCTGGGATTCCTCACTGGGGTCAGTAGCCATGACAGGTTGGGGTAACCAGAGTCACCTGCAAATGGCGAGGGACAACTATTAGACACACACTAACCTGTAGGGATATCCCCAGACCAGACACCCATTCCCACTGACTTGCTTCCAGGTGCTCCCCTAATAGCCACACACAGTGCCTCTGGAGTTGACCCATCACATAAGGGATGCTGCTATTCCACAGGATGTAAGCCTCATGCACTGAGCCAGGGAATTTGGCATTCACATGGGAGATATACTGGTCTGCCAAACACACCATCTGCACATTCATCGAATGATAACTCTTTCAGTATCTGTTCACCTGTTCACTCTTGCAGGGGGTACCAAAGCCACATGTGTCCCATCAATGGCACCTATGATGTTGGGGATATGTCCCAGGGCATAGAAATCACCTTTCACTGTAGGCAAATCCTCCACCTGTGGAAAACGATGTAGCTCCGCATGTGTATCAGCATGGCAGACAACACTCTAGACAACACGTTGGAAAACATAGGCTGGGACATCCCTGTTGCTATGGTCACTGTTGTTTGAAATGACCCACTTGCAAGGAAATGGAGTACTGACAGCACCTGCACGAGAGGGGGGATTCCTGTGGGATGGTGGATAGCTGACATCAGGTCTGGCTCCAACTGGGCACACAGTTCCAGGATTGTGGCACGATCAAGCCTGTAGGTGATGATCACATGTCTTTCCTCCATTGTCGACAGGTCCACCAGCGGTCTGTACACCGGAGAATGCCCCCATCTCCTCACATGTCCCAGCAGACGGTGCCTATGAAGGACAACAGCGAGCACAGAGTCAACCAACTCAGAGATACGTACCCACAGCTTACACAGAACACGATTCATAATCTGAAATTTGCATGTATAAGTGTTGAGGCACGGCCTAGGTATGTGTGACGCAGTTAAAAATTAAGCCATGTGGGCCCCTGAAATGGCGGCTGCCTGACCTGTAAAGTGGGACAATGGGATGTGAGGTAACTGCGCTGACGTTGTACACTGTTGCGGTAGGCGGTCGAAGACAGCTGCGCAATACTGCATTGGTTAACATTGGATCCTATGGGTACCAGGAGCCAATGACGATGTACGCCGGCAGTGATGGTATGCATCGCCGCGGACGTGACCGCCATTTTCTATCTGTTCAATCACTCGATATCTGATCTTCGACAGGAGAGGACCTTGTGAGAAAGTAGCCTCTTTCTAGCCTTGTTACCCCCACTTTTGGCCTGTTTGTGAGTGTATGTCAGGGTGTTGTCACTGTCTCACTGGGATCCTGCTAGCCAGGGCCCAGTGCTCATAGTGAAAACCCTATGTTTTCAGTATGTTTGTTATGTGTCACTGGGACCCTGCTAGCCAGGACCCCAGTGCTCATAAGTTTGTGACCGATATGTATGTGTTCCCTGTGTGGTGCCTAACTGTCTCACTGAGGCTCTGCTATTCAGAACCTCAGTGGTTATGCTCTCTCATTTCTTTCCAAATTGTCACTAACAGGCTAGTGACCAATTTCACCAATTTACATTGGCACACTGGAACACCCTTATAATTCCCTAGTATATGGTACTGAGGTACCCAGGGTATTGGGGTTCCAGGAGATCTCTATGGGCTGCAGCATTTCTTATGCCACCCAAAGGGAGCTCTGACAATTCTTACACAGGCCTGCCACTGCAGCCTGAGTGAAATAATGCACACATTATTTCACAGCCATTTTCACTGCACTTAAGTAACTTATAAGTCACCTATATGTCTAACCTTTACCTAGTAAAGGTTGGGTGCTAAGTTTCTTAGTGTGTGGGCACCCTGGCACTAGCCAAGGTGCTCCCACATTGTTCAGGGCAAATTCCCCGGACTTTGTGAGTGCGGGGACACCATTACACGTGTGCACTATACATAGGTCACTACCTATGTATAGCTTCACAATGGTAACTCCGAATATGGCCATGTAACATGTCTATGATCATGGAATTGCCCCCTCAATGCCATCCTGGCATTGTTGGCACAATCCCATGATCCCACGGGTCTCTAGCACAGACCCGGGTACTGCCAAACTGCCTTTTCAGGGGTTTCACTGCAGCTACTACTGCTGCCAACCCCTCAGGCAGGTTTCTGCCCTCCTGGGGTCCAGCCAGGCTTGGCCCAGGAAGGCAGAACAAAGGACTTCCTCAGAGAGAGGGTGTTACATCCTCTCCCTTTGGAAAAAGGTGTTAAGGCAGGGGAGGAGTAGCCTCCCCAGCCTCTGGAAATGCTTTCATGGGTACAGATGGTGCCCATTTCTGCATAAGCCAGTCTACACCGGTTCAGGGACCCCTCAGCCCTGCTCTGGCACGAAACTGGACAAAGGAAAGGGGAGTGACCACTCCCCTGACCTGCACCTCCCCTGGGAGGTGCCCAGAGCACCTCCAGTGTGCTCCAGACCTCTGCCATCTTGGAAACAGAGGTGCTGCTGGCACACTGGACTGCTCTGAGTGGCCAGGGACAGCAGGTGACGTCAGAGACTCCTTCTGATAGGCTCCTTCAGGTGTTGCTAGCCTATCCTCTCTCCTAAGTAGCCAAATCCTCTTTTCTTGCTATTTAGGGTTTCTTCTTTCGGGAATTCCTTAGATAACGAATGCAAGAGCTCATCAGAGTTCCTCTGCATCTCTCTCTTCACCTTCTGCCAAGTAATCGACTGCTGACCGCGCTGGAAGCCTGCAAAACTGCAACAAAGTAGCAAAGACGACTACTGCGACCTTGTAACGCTGATCCTGCCGCCTTCTCGATTGTTTTCCTGGTGGTGCATGCTGTGGGGGTAGTCTGCCTCCTCTCTGCACTAGAAGCTCCGAAGAAATCTCCCGTGGGTCGACGGAATCGTCCCCCTGCAACCGCAGGCACCAAAGAACTGCATCACCGGTCCTCTGGGTCTCCTCTCAGCACAACGAGCGAGGTCCCTTGAACTCAGCAACTCTGTCCAAGTGACTCCCACAGTCCAGTGACTCTTCAGTCCAAGTTTGGTGGAGGTAAGTCCTTGCCTCCCCACGCCAGACTGCATTGCTGGGAACCGTGTGTTTTGCAGCTACTCCGGCTCCTGTGCACTTTTCCAGGATTTCCTTTGTGCACAGCCAAGCCTGGGTCCATGGCACTCTAACCTGCATTGCACGACCTCCTGAGTTGTCCTCCGGCGGCGTGGGACTCTCTTGTGCAACTTCGGTGAGCACCGTTTTACTCAACTTCGTAGTGCCTGTTCTGGCACTTCTTTGATCTGAGAGGGCTCCTTGTCTTGCTGGACACCCCTCTGTCCCCACATGCAATTGGTGACATCCTGGTCCCTCCTGGGCCACAGCAGCATCCAAAAACCCTAACCACAAGCTTTGCAGCTAGCAAGGCTTGTTTGCGGTCTTACTTCAGGAAAACACTTTTGCACGACTCTTCACGACGTGGGACATCCATCCTCCAAAGGGAAAGTTTCTAGCCCTTGTCGTTCTTGTAGAATCCTCAGCTTCTACTGTCCAGTGGCAGCTTCTTTGCACCCACAGCTGGCATTTCCTGGGCATCTGCCCACTCTCGACTTGATCGTGACTTTTGGACTTGGTCCTCTTGTTTCACAGGTACTCTCGTCTGGAAATCCATTGTTGTTGCATTGCTGGTGTTGGTCTTTCCTGCAGAATTCCCCTATCACGACTTCTGTGCTCTTTGGGGAACTTCAGTGCACTTTGCACTCACTTTTCAGGGTCTTGGGGTGGGCTATTTTTCTAACCCTCACTGTTTTCTTACAGTCCCAGCGACCCTCTACAAGGTCACATAGGTTTGGGGTCCATTCGTGGTTCGCATTCCACTTCTAGAGTATATGGTTTGTGTTGCCCCTATCCCTATGTGCCCCCATTGCATCCTATTGTAACTATACATTGTTTATACTGTTTTCTTTTGCTATACTGCATATTTTTGGTATTGTGTACATATATCTTGTGTATATTTGCTATCCTCCTACTGAGGGTACTCACTGAGTTACTTTGGCATATTGTCATAAAAATAAAGTACCTTTATTTTTAATATATCTGTGTATTGTGTTTTCTTATGATATTGTGCAAGTGACACTAGTGGTACTGTAGGAGCTTCACTCGTCTCCTAGTTCAGCCTAAGCTGCTCTGCTAAGCTACCATTTTCTATTAGCCTAAGCTGCTAGACACCCCTCTACACTAATAAGGCATACCTGGGCCTGGTGCAAGGTGTAAGTACCCCTTGGTACTCACTACAAGCCAGTCCAGCCTCCTATAGACCTACACTGCAAGTGCTGCTGTGACCTCAGTCTGGAAGAGACAATGGCTCGTGCGTCTGGGGAAAGGGCCCCTGCTTTCACCATGGAGGAGTTGGAGAAACTCGCGGATGGGGTCCTCCCCAGTACACGCTACTCTACGGTACTCCAGACAAACAGGTAAGTACACTGGGAGCATGCCATATGGGCTATGCCTGTGTAGAGTGGGGTGGATGAAAGATGGGGGGGAGATTGAGGCGTGCATGAAACGAAGGTGAGTGCATGTGCCACATGGCAAGGGTAGGAATGGGGCCCAATGACTTTGCAGTTGGAAATAACTTTTCTTTTTCCCCTGAACAATTCATGTAGGTCAGTGCCCACCAGAAAAAGGACATCCGGCGTGCCATTGCCAAGGACATCCGTACCCTGGGGGTCTATCACAGACGGAGCACCCACTGCTGTAAGAGATGGGAGGACATTCGCCGCTGGAGCAAGAAGATGGTGGAGGCCCAGCTGGGGATGGCCTCCCAACGTGGGAGGGGTGCCCGTCGCAACATGACACCCCTGATGTTCAGGATCCTGGCGGTGGCGTACACGGAGTTGGATGGGAACTTGAGGGCATCACAGCAGCCACAAGGGGGTGAGTACACTCTCATTCAGCTGATTCCACGCACAGTGGAGGTGTCTGGGTGGGGGAGGTGGTCTGTGGGTTTCCCTAGGCCAGGGCGAGTGTGCTAGTTAGGTCACCTTCTTCTGGCAGACCCTGTGGCACCCCAACCCACCTGTGTACAGTGCCAACTAGACCTAGTTCGGCTCCTGTGACATCCATGTGTGTAGATGTCAGCCATAGCCTTGTAGGCCATGTCCCAGGGACTGAACAGTGGACCCCAAGAGCGGCGTAGTGCAGGTGGCTTCTGTGTCTGTCGTGTCCGCCAGCGGTAGCGGTAATGCATGCACTCAACATTTCTATCTTCTGTCGTCCCCCCCTTTTGTGGTCTCCCTGTTCTTGTGTGCATTAGCATCATCAGGCGGAGGAGCACTGGCACCGGAGCAAGAGGGAGCTGCATCCCACATGGCCCTGGAGGGCAACACTATGGACTCGGAGTTCACCAGTGGGACGGAGGGCGAGGGGAGCTCCATGGCGGGGACAGGAGCTGACACCAGTGATACGGACTCATCCTCTGATGGTAGCTCCCTTGTGGTGGCGGCCACATCTGTACCCCCCACATCTACAGGTACAGCCGCCACCCCCCTACCAGCACCGCCCTCCCAGCAGCACCTCAGCCTTTGCCGTGTGCCCGCTCACCCAGGAGTGTGGGCATCACCTTCGCCCCAGGCACCTCAGGCCCTGCCCCAGTCACCCCTGCTGCCCTCAGTGAGGAGGCCATTGACCTCCTCAGGTCCCTCACTGTTGGGCAGTATACCATTTTGAATGCCATCCAGGGTGTAGAGAGGCAGTTGCAACAAACAAATGCATTCCTGGAGGGCATTCATTCTGGTCAAGCAGCCCTTCAGTGAGCTTTTCAGACTCTGGCCTCAGCACTGATGGCAGCTATTTTTCCTGTCTCTAGCCTCCCTCCTCCAACTTCCTCCACCCAGACCCACACCCCTGTACCTTAGCCTACCCCAAGCACACCATCACACATCAACACACAAGGGAAGCTCTGGCAAACATCAGCACCACACATCCCACAGGCACTCACGCAAGCATCTCACACATGCAGACACACCAACATCCACTGCCTCCACTGTGTCCCCCTCCTCCTCGTCTCCGTCCACCCTCCCAGTCTCGTCTCCACTCACACCTGCATGCACTACATCTACAGCCACTACTTCCATCACCAGCACACACATCACCACACCCCAGTCACGCGCAGTCACCACCCCCACTATCATTCACATGTCCCCTGTGTCCTCTCCCAGTGTGTCTGTGACACCCCCTCCCAAGATTTACAAACGCAGGCACACACCCACCCAACAGCCATCCACCTCACGACAGCCTCCAGCGCATGCGCCTTCACCAAAAATCACCAAACGTACACCTCCTACAACCACAACCTCTTCCTCCACTCCCAAACCCCTCCAGCTACCCGTCCCAGTGTTCCCAAGAAACTTTTCCTGTCCACCCTTGACCTCTTTCCCTAACCTCCCCGACCCCGTCAGTCTCCTAGGGCCCGACTCTCCAGGTCCCAACCTAGCACCTCAGCCACAACATCTCCAGAGGTGCCAGTAGTCACCGGATTCTGGAATGCACCAGACAGCAGGGCAGCCAGTGTGGCAAGGAGCCACAGCATGGACAGTCCCCCACCTGTCAAGCATCAAAAGTTGGCCAGTGCCCGGCGGGAGAGGGGGAAGACTCCACCAAAACCGCTCCCAGGGGTACAGGTGGGAGTGTGGAGTCAGCTGCGACACCTTCCAAGGTGGGGAAGGGGCACAAGAAAATCAGCACGTCTGGGAGGACCAGCACGGCGGAGAAGATCGCCATCAGCCCCTCTGCCAAGGAGGCAACCGCCATCATCCCCGCTGCCCAGGAGGCCACCGCCATCAGCCCCGCTGCCCAGGAGGCCACTGCCATCAGCCCGCTGCCCAGGAGGCCACCACCATCAGCCCCGCTGCCCAGGAGGCCACTGCCATCAGCCCCGCTGAGCCAGAAAGGACCGCCAGCCCCGCTGGGCCAGAAAGGACCGCCAGCACCAGCCCCGCTGGGCCAGACAGGACCGCCAGCACCAGCCCCGCTGGGCCAGAAAGGACCACCAGCAGCTGTGTCGCTGCCAAGGACCCTGCCGCAACAAGCTCCGCTGAACACAACACCTCCGCCACAAGCACCGCTGAACAGGACACCACCGCCACAAGCACCTCTGAACAGGACACCACCGTCACAAGCACCGCTGGTCCATGAGCGCCAAGGGCACTGACGCTACTGAGTCCGCCACGAGCAGGATGAAGCACTCTGGCACAAAGCCCTTTCCAAAACCAGTGGAGATTTACATCCACTATCTCTGTCCTTGGCAGGATGAAGCACTCTGGGCACAAAGCCCCCTCCAGAATCAGTGGAGATTTACATCCACTACCTCAGTCCTTGGCAGGATGAAGCACTCTGGGCACAAAGCCCCCTCCAGAACCAGTGGAGACTGTTATCCACTTGAGAGACTGTGGCTTTGCACTCCCCAGGATTGAACAGTGGGCAAACCACGCACTGTAGTCTTGAGAGACTGTGGCTTTGCACTCCCTAGGATTGAACAGTGGGCAAACCACCCACTGTAGAGACTTCAGAGACTGTGGCTTTGCACTCCCCAGGATTGAACAGTGGGTAAACCACCCACTGTAGAGACTTGGGACACTGTGGCTTTGCACTCCCCAGGATTGCGCAGTGGGCATGGAGCCCCTTCGTGGATTTGGCGTTGTGCACTCAACCGGCTGAGGTGCCCCCCCTTTCCCTTCCCCCTGAGGTGCCTGTCTTATTTCTATCTGATGCCCCTGCAGTGTTCTCTCCGTCATGTTTGGGTATTGAGTGTGGGCCTCGCCCATGCAGTGTGGGCCCAGTGTTCCACGGACTTCAATGGAGCAATACCTGGACCACTATTCTTGGTGTATATATATATTTGTTTATAGTGTATATATATATTTTTATGTACTGGATTTCAATAGATTACAATGGTTACACTCATTTGCTTTTGTCTTTGCATTCTTCTGGGGGGTATGGGGGTGTAACTGTAATGTATCATGCTGTATTAGTGTGTGTGTTGTCGTGGGTGAGGGTGGGGGGGGTGTTGCGTGTGTGTGTCACTCTTTTTTCCCTTTCCCCTCCCCTGTGTCGTAGGTGCAGTACTCACCATGGTCTTCGCCACCAACGTTCGTGCTCCTGGTAGAGGAGCAAAAAGATAAGGGCCGGGAAAATGTGAAGCTCTGGTTCCATGGCGTCCTGGTTCCTCGTGGGGTGTGTAGAGGTGAGCGTTTTCCCTTCAAAGTCTTGTTTCCGCCGTGATTTTATCCGCGATGAATCCGCCCTGGAAAAGGTGGCGGATTGGTAGGTTGTGATACAGTGGGCGGTACATTGTCTCCCGCCTGTCTGTTGGCGGTGACCACCGTGGCGGTCGGAGTGTTAAAGTGGCTGTCTTTGTTGGCGGTTTCAGCCACGGTCGTGATTCCATTTTTTTTCCGCCGGCCTGTTGGCGGTCTTACCGCCGCTTTAACAACGACCACCAGGGTTGTAATGACCACCACAGTCTTAGTTAAAATGGCAATAAGCCATTTTAAAAGTGGTCACAGTGCAAAAATCAACAGTTCCTGGGGGAGGAAAGTAATGGTTAGTTTTTCAGGTAATTAAGACACTTACAAGTTCCTGGGCAAAGGCAACCCACCGTTGGGGGTTGAAGGCAACGTCAATGTTACCACACCAGCAGCACAGGGACTGTCAGGTGCAGAGGTCAAAGAGGAGCCCAAAACACATAGGCGCCTATGGATAACAGGGGTGCTCTGGTTCCAGTCTGCCAACAAGTAAGTACCTGCGTCTTCGGAGGGCACACTGGGGGGTTTTGTAGAGCACTGGGGGGGACACAAACAGGCACACCAAACACATACTCACCAGCACAGGTGTGGCTGGGTGCAGTGTGCAAGGCAGACGTCAGGTTTTGTATTAGAACCAATGGAGGGACCAAGGGTCACTCTAGCGGTGCAGGCAGGGCACAGGGGGGCTTCACGGGCCAGCCACTGATGGGCTAGGCAGAGGGTCACCTGGGGGTCACTCCTGCACTGAAGTTCATTTCCTTCTGGTCCTGGGGTCTGCGGGTGCAGTGCTTGGTCCAGGCATCGGGTTCCTCGTTACAGGCAGTCGCGGTAAGGGGGAGCTTCTGGATTCTCTCTGCATGCCTCGCTGGGAGGATCCGGGGGGGTTGTCTCGAGTTACTCATGAGGTAGCAGGCGTCTGGGAGTCCTCCCTGTAGTGTTGGTTCTTTGGAGTTCGAGCCTGGGGCATCGGGTGCAGAAAGTGAAGTTTCACACTTCCGGTGGGAAGAGTGAGTTCTTTAAAAGTTGTTAGAAAGTTTTAAAAATGTTGCTGTAGATGAACAGTGCTTTTGTTCTCGGGAGTTTCTTGGTCCTTTGGATTTCAGGGCAGTCCTCTGAGGCTCCAGAGGTCACTGGTCCCTGTCGGATGCGTCGCTGTTGCAGTTTTCTTCGAGTCAGGAGACAGGCCAGTAGGGCTGGGGCCAAAGCAGTTGTCGTCTCCGTTGTCTCTGCAGGGCTTTCAGGTCAGCAGTCCTTCTTCTTGTTTCAGGTTACGGGAATCTGACTTCCTGGGTTCTGGGGTGCCCCAAAATACTAAATTTAGGGGTGTGTTTAGGTCTGGAGTTCAGTAGCCAATGGCTACTGCCCTGAAGGGTGGCTACACCCTCTTTGTGCCTCCTCCCTGAGGGGAGGGGGGCACATCCCTGATCCTATAGGGGGAATCCTCCAATCTCAAGATGGAGGATTTCTAAAGGCAGGGGTCACCTCAGCTCCGGACAGCTTAGGGGCTGTCCTGACTGGTGGGTCACTCCTCATTGTTTTTCTCATTATCTCCTCCAGCCTGGGGGCAGAGGCTGTAGGGGCAGGGATCTCCACTAGCTGGGTTGCCCTGGGGTGCTGTAACAAAAGGCATGAGCTTTTGAGGCTCACCACCATGTGTTACAGTTCCTGCAGGGGGAGGTGAGTAGCACCTCCACCCAGTACAGGCTTCGTTCATGGCCACAGAATGACAAACGCACTCTCCCCATGTGGCCAGCAACTCGTCTGGTTGTGGCAGGCTGGCAGAAACTGGTCAGCCTAGCACTCGGATTCGGACTCGTATTCAGGGTGCATCTCTTAAGATGCCCTCTGGGTGTGTTGTACAATAACTGGCATCAGTGTGCATTTATTGTGCTGAGAAATTTGATGCCAAACTTTTCAGATTTCAGTGTAGCCATTATGGAACTGGGGAGTTTGTTTTTGACAAACTCCCAGACCATATACTCTTTATAGCTACCCTGCACTTACAATGTCTAAGGTTTTGGGTAGACACTGTAGGGGCATAGTGCACATGCACATATGCCCTCACCTTTGGTATAGTGCACCTTTCCTTAGGGCTGTAATGCCTGATAGAGGGGTGACTTACCTATGCCACAGGCAGTGTGAGGTTGTCAGGGCACTCTGAGGGGAGTGCCATGTCGACTTAGTCATTTTCTCCTCACCAGCACACACAAGCTGTAAGGCAGTGTGCATGTGCTGAGTGAAGGGTCCCCAGGGTGGCATAAGACATGCTGCAGCTCTTAGAGACCTTCCCTGGCATCAGGGCCCTTGGTACCAGGGGTACCATTTACAAGGGACTTATCTGGGTGCCAGGGCTGTGCCAATTGTGGAAGCAAAGGTACAGTTTAGGGAAACAACACTGGTGCTGGGGCCTGGTTAGCAGGGTCCCAGCACACTTTCAATCATAAGTGGCATCAGCAAAAGGCAGAAAGTCAGGGGGTAACCATGCCGAGGAGGCAGTACCCCACCCCTGAGCCCAGAAAAACAGGAGTAAAGTACATCAAGTTTCCTCAGAGCACACTAGGAGTCATGATGAAGGATTAGGCAAAAACCAAGCAAGGCTGCAAGACAACAACAATGGATTCCTGGACCTGAAGACCTGTGGAGAGAGGAGACTAAGTCCAAGTACAGCTGAAGAGTCCAGGATTCACAGGAGCCCCTGCTAACCCAGAAGAAGGTGGAAAAGTGGATTCTCCGGTTAGAAGAAAAAGTCAGAGATGCACCAAAGAAGACAGCTGCAGGTTCCTGCTTGAGATGTCCCACGTTGAGTAGAAGAATGCAGGCTGGCTTTCGTCATTGGATTCTGCCAACATGTCTCGGCTCACACAAAAGATGCATTTGGCAGGAAAAGGTGCTACCTGTACCCAGGAGGGACCTGGGGGTGTCAGCTCTGACTGAGGATGCAGAGGGGCTCTCAGCACTTTAGAGAACCCTCAGAAGACCAGGCAGCACCCACAGGAGTCCTAGGAAACAGGGACAAAGGAGTTGCAATTCACGTCGTCGCAGCACTACACAAAGGGACCACGCCGCCAGAGAACAACTCAGGGAGCTAAGCATCACAGGATAGAGTGCTGAGGACCTGGGCTACTCTGTGCATGAAGGATTCATTGGAGAAGCACACAGAAGCCCTAGGAGCTGCAAAACACATGGTGCACAGGGGTACTGTCCGCTTAGGGAGGCAAGCTCTTACCTCCACCAAATTTGGACAGTTGGACCATGGGACAGTCTGAGTCACTTCGGTCTACCACCTGTGTTCCAGGATCCACGCTCATCATCAGGAGATGGGACCCAGAGTACCGGTCGTCACTGCAGAGAAATGTCTGCTGAAGCAGGGAAGTGACTCCATCACAACACAGGAGATTCCTTCGATCCTTCTGGTGCAGGATGAAGACAAGCAGTCCTTAGAGCATGCACGACCTGGAAACTGTTGCAGTTGCTGGCAGGAGCTGAAGTTACAGAGTTGCAGTTGCCTTCTTGGATACTTTGTGGCAGTTGAAGAGATCCTGGAGCAGTTCTGCAGTTGATCCGATGGTAGAAGGTGAAGCAGAGGTTGCAGAGGAGTCCTGCTGGAATCTTGCAAAACTGAATCTGAGGAAACACCTAGAGGAGAGACCCTAAATAGCCCATAGAGGGGAATTGGTCAGCTAACGAGGTAAGCACCTATCGGGGGGGACTCTAATGTCACCTGCTGGCAGTGGCCACTCAGATGCTCCCAGAGTTCCTTGACCATCCTGAAAACAAGATGGCAGAATCTAGGGACACTCTGGAGGAGCTGTGGGCGTCACCCACTGGGTGGTGATTGACAGGGGAGTGGTCGCTCCCCTTTCCTTTGTCCACTTTCATGCCATAGCAGGGACTGGGGGTCCCTGACCCGGTGTAGAGTGGATTATGCAAGGAGGGCACTGTTTGTGCCCTCAAAGCATTTCCAGAGGCTCTGGGAGGCAACCTCTCCCATGCCTGTAACAGCTATTTCCAAAGGGAAAGGGCGTAACACCCCTGTCCCAGAGGAAATGCTTTGTTCTGCCTTCCTTGGATTGGGCTGCCCAAGCATGTCTGTGAGCTGAAGCAGCTGGGGCGGCAGTGGAATCCTCAAAGAGCTGGTTTGGCAGTACTAGGTGTCCATGATGGAGCCCACAGGGTTCATGGACTTGGCCACCAATACCAGAATCAGATTGGAGGTACAATTTTTCAATCTTAGACACCTCACATGGCCATATTTGTGGTTACTATTGTGCTCTACATATATGTATTGACCTATATGTAGTGCACACTTATAATGGCGTCCCCCCACAAAGTCAGGGAAATGGGTCCTAGACAATGTGGGGGCACCTCTGCTAGTCCAGGGGTGCCCTCACACACAGTAACATTGCACCTAGCCTTCAGGAACGGAAGGTTGGACATATAGGGGACTTATAAGTTACCTGGTGCAGTGAAAAATGGCTCTGAAATAGTGCTTGCACTATCTCACTCAGGCTGACGTGGCAGTCCTGAAGAAGTATTTGTATGAGCTCCTAGTGGGTGGTAAAAGAAATGCTGCAGCCCATAAGGATCTCCTGGAACCCCAATGCCCTGAGTACCTAGGTATCATATACTAGGGTCTTATAAGGGGGATCCAGTATGCTAATTTGGAGTGAAATATGGGGTCTATACTGTCCAATTTAGAAAAAGAGAGAGCATGAACACTGGAGTTCTGGTTAGCAGGACTCTAGTAACACAGTCAAGCATACTGATAACACAGTACAACATACTGACATATAGGCCACAAACTATGAGCACTGGGGTCCTGACTAGCAGGATCCCAGTGAGACAGTATAAACACACAGGCAAACAGGCAGAAATTGGTGGTAACATGCCAAGGAAGATGGTACATTCTTACACCCGTGCACCGCGTCACTTACAGTTGCCAAGGCTTGCGTGCGACCTTCAACAAAGTTCTTCATGCACAGCACAGCTTAGGCCCACAGCACTCTATCCTGCAATGCACAGCTTGCTGAGTGGTTCTCAGGCTGCATGGGATCCCTTTGTGTCATGATGCGTGGGCCTCCGGTTACACCTACATATACATTTCACTAATAAGGGATAACTGTACCTGGTATAAGGTGTAAGTACCTTTGATACCCACTACAAACCAGGCCAGCCTTCTACAGTCTCCTTGTAATGTAGTGAGGCAGTGTCTAGAAGCCAGGCTCTCTAGAGGTAGCTGTGGATGAGCAGCCAAGGCTTATCTAGGAGATATACAAAGCTGATGGAATACCAATATAGTCACACAGCACTTACACACATGATAGAATACACTTAGGGGGTCATTCAGACCTTGGCGGACGGCGGAGGCCGTCCGCCAAGGTACCGCTGACAAATGACCGCACCGCGGTCAAAAGACCGCGGCGGCCATTCAAACATTTCCGCTGGGCCGGCGGGCGCTCTCCAAAAGAGCGCCCGCCGGCCCAGCGGAAATGCCCCTGCAACGAGGACGCCGGCTCAGAATTGAGCCGGCGTAGTTGCAGGGGTGCGACGGGTGCAGTTGCACCCATCGCGTATTTCAGTGTCTGCAAAGCAGACACTGAAATACTTTGTGGGGCCCTCTTATGGGGGCCCCTGCAGTGCCCATGCCATTGGCATGGGCACTGCAGGGGCCCCCAGGGGCTCCGCGGCACCCCCTACCGCCATCCTGTTCATGGCGGGTTTCCCGCCATGAACAGGATGGCGGTAGGGGGTGTCTGAATCCCCATGGCGGCGGAGTGCGCTCCGCCGCCATGGAGGATTCAATGGGGCAGCGGTAAACCGGCGGGAGACCGCCGGTTTACCCTTTCTGACCGCGGCTGAACCGCCGCGGTCAGAATGCCCTTGGGAGCACCGCCAGCCTGTTGGCGGTGCTCCCGTGGTCGGTGACCCTGGTGGTCACCGGCCGCCAGGGTCAGAATGACCCCCTTAGTGTTACAAAAATAAAGGTACTTTATTATGGTAATACAGCACCAAACATTTTATAGTGGCAATTCACCCTTAGAAGGTAAGTAATATACAAGATATAAATACTAGTTGTCAGGCATAAGAATAGTTTGAAAACAGTGCAAACAGGGTAAAACACAGTAGAGAACAGTGATACTAAGTGGGGCACAAACCATATACTAAACAAATGCAATGGGAGAGTTGGACCCCTACCTAGGTAAGTGGAGTGTGTAGAGGGGTGCTAGGAGTACCAGGAAAGCACAAATGTAACTACCACAACACCCGCCAGCGACTGGGAAAGCAGTAGTAAATCACTAGAATTCCCCCAAAACACCCACTTAGAAGAAATGAAGAGAATTGCAAAACCCAGGGGCACCTGCAAGAACCCAATGGTGGATTCCTGAAGATGAAGACCTTTGGAAAGAGGAGACCAAGTTAACGTAAAAATATTGGAGTTTGCACCATTTTTATATGTGTGAACCTACCTTGCACCAATGAGATCCAAAGTAGGCATTCCCACTCAAAAACTGGTGCTAACCCCAAGGCCCACATTTATCCCCCGTGTTAAAATGATGGGAGGAGGTGGGAGGAGGGGCTAAATAATGGTGCAAAGCAAACACCATGGAATGGGTCCATAGGTGCCCTCCTGAAGCCCCAGGAACACTCCCACCCACACCGGAGGATGGGGGACCCAATCATAGGTAAGTAGGGTAAGTTTCTTTTTTTTTTACTTAAAGTGCCATCAGGGGCCCTACTTGGGGCCCCCTGCATGGCACAGATTGCAATGGCGATGCACAGGAGACACTGCTCCCCTGTGCTGGCTATTGGAGTGGTGGGCATGACTCCTGTCTTTTCTAAGACAGGAGTCTTGTGGTATGGATGATTTTGCATCATAAAATGACGCTAGGCTGGTTAGAGGCATTTTTTTTTGCCTCTAACCAGCCTAACCTCATTTTGTGGACCAAAACCACCTTCCCCCATACCGCCACCCCAACCCTGCTAACACCATTTTTTTTATGCTAGCCCACTCTTTGCACCAGCTTGCGCAATTTCATAAATATGGAGCCCAGCTGGTGCTCAGGAATGGCGCAAGCTGCTGCCAAAATTTTTCATGCAAAACTGTGTTAGTGCAGTTTTGCCTATAAAACGATTATTTGGTTGTCACATATCCAGTGGTACCGGAATGTTAGAACTATTTCTCTTACAGCTAATCAGATGCACCAAATCACTCTACACAAAAAGAGAGACAAGAGGTACTCCACCACCACACATTCTACCGATACAGAAAATGCTAAACACAAAAGGTATGGAGGGGACAGGTTTCAGCAAGTGGCCATTACCAACTTGAATGTTACCCAAATATCAATAGTACTCATTTAAGAAATGCTGTGTTAATTAGGTGTCAGGGAATTCATTCTTATGGAAGAGGTGGTCTCTTAAACTTAATCGTGTCATGCTTCATCACTGACCATCTCTCCAGACCCTGGTAGGACAGTCCCACCAGGGTGACTCAACTTCTCGGTATACCTACACCAGAGGAAGTTCTTATGTAAGAGCTACTGCATAATCGTGGGATCCAGAGCAGTTAAAAATACCGAACGGACGACTGGTAAATATCACCTTTAATAGTGGTGTCCGTGGGTTGGGTTAAAAAATGTATTGATGGCAAATGTGAGTATAATGACTCAACCCGTCTTCAGAAAGCTAGCATGTTTCTGCCCTCACTCGGAGCTTGTTCTTTTCTGGGGCATTCTTCAGGGCAAAGGATCCCTATTTGTGAGATGTGAACTAACACCTACCCTACTATGAGAAAAATATTAAGCAGCACACTCAGGCCCTCATTACAACATTGGCGGTAAAAGCCACTTACCGCCGTGCAGAAGACTGCCAACACGCAGCTGCGGAATTCCGCCACAGCTATTATGACCCACAGCTCGGAATCTGCGAAAATTCAGACACCCACACAAGTTCGCCACACCAAAGGACAGTGATAAACTGGCGATAACAAAACCTCAATTCCCAATGAGAGAGTATATGGGAGCAAAGGGAAAGACAAAGGCAGAACACAACCGTACTCAGCTCCCAAGAAAACTACAAAAACACAACAGTACGGGGTTCTTACAAATGTAACGAGGGATAGATCAATGGTGCATCAATAGTAACACCAAATTCCTCGTAGACCTTAATTAGGGTCGGGGTATCAGTTGGCTGTGGTGCTACAGAAACAGAGGGGGGGTGAAAGAAACAGGGGAGTTTCCTTTACGGACTAGGTGGTCTCACACACTATATAGTGTCATACTTCATCATATGACCACCTAGCCCCACCCAGGTAGGACAGTGCCACCACGGCGGACTCAACCTCGTTGTTAAAGGAACAGGAGGGAGTGCGTAAATTAATTTTTATTCTGGAAATAGAGGGATCCAGCTATACTAGGGGATAAAAACACCTAAACAGATACCTGTGTGAGTATTTAATAGAAGGTTCTGTCTGGTGTGGTTAAAAAGAAAAGATTGGGACACCTCTGTGAGAACAAGGACTCCTTGTTGTGTTTCGATAAAGAAACCTCCACCGTCAGGCCAACAAAAATACTCCCACACTATCACGACACACGAATCCACGCGGCAGTCTTTCTACCGCGGTATTCCATTGGTGGTACACACCGCCGCTCTCAAAGTACACACACATTTACAAAACACTGCCACATTGGACAATTGGAAACATACACACCTTATACACACACACACACACCACTCCCACACACCCATTACAATATAAAACACACACCCACATCACCCACAAACCCCTACGACCACAATTACCGAGAGAAGGCCAGAAAGAGACACCACAAACAACTACCAAGCATCCACAGGCACAAAATACCATCAGCCACATAACTTCCACGCACCTCACACAACACACCACTAAATATTACCCTACTTATCACTACACACACCACCCCACACATCACCCACCCCACCCCATGGCACGGCAAAGACACCTCAGGTTCTCTGAGGACGAGCTCAGGGTCATGGTGGAGGAAATCGTCCGGGTAGAGCCACATCTATTCGGATCACAGGTGTAGCACACCTCCATAGCTCGGGAGATGGAGCTATGGCAAAGAATAGTGGACAGGGGCAACGCAGTGGGACAGCACGCAAGGAATAGGGATAACATCAGGAAGAGGTGGAAAGACCTACGGGGGAAGGTGCGTTCCGTGGTCTCAAGACACCACCTTGCTGTTCAGCAGACTGGTGACGGACTTCCACCTCCTCCCCCACAACTAACAACATGGGAGGAGCAAGTCTTGGCGATTCTGCATCCTGAGGGCCTCGCAGGAGTAAATGGTGGAATGGACTCTGGTAAGTCAAAGCTTTACTATTACATCCTCCACCCTACCTGCATGCCAGACATACCCCCACCCTCACCCTCACCCCATCACTCCTACTCCTCACAAATGTCCCACTATCACAACTCACCATCCCAACGCCAACCCCTGAATGCAACAACAAAGCATGGACACCCATCACCAAAGCATCGCCACTGCACATACCTATACACCCCCCTAAACCACAATCACACAAGGTCACACACAGAAATCCAAACACTGGGATACACGGTCACCCACCTATTGCACACCATGGCACACACAGAGGTAATAAACATCCTTTTATACCCCTGTAAGACCCCTACCCAACATCACCGGACAGGAGGGTCCACACATGTCCACATCACCAACAGAAGAGGCCCACAGTGATGATAGCAACTCTGTCCAACTGGATCTAGATGACCAGCCCGGCCCATCGGGGACCTCAGGACAGTCGGTTCCCCTGACACAGTCACAGGCCACTACAGAGCTTCCCCCCTCTGGAAATACCAGCACAGCACACACCCAGCGGGCCCATACCTCTGTCCCCAGGACACGTCAATCAGCAGTGTGTCCACCACTACAGGGAACCCAGGCTAACCCGCCATCCCAACAACAACAGGGAGGAACCTGGGGCAGTGGCAGTGGGCACACAGTCCAGCGGACGGAGGCCCAGGAACACAGGGGAACTGGGAGGGCTGCTGTGTGACACGGGGAGGACAGGCCAAGGGAACCCACTCTCCACGAGGCCCTCTCCTCCATCATTGGAGCCTACCACCACTCCCAGGAGACGGCAACAGTACTGGCCAAGTTTCAGGAGACCCAGCGCCTGCAGGAGGAACAGTATTTGGGCTTCAGGGAGGAACTCAGAGCCATCAATTCCACCCTGGGCACCATCGTAGGGGTGCTGAAGGAAGTACTCAACACCAGGAGGGACACTGTGGCACAACAAGGGGCCCCTGACACTAGCCTGGACAATGAACTGCCCACCACCTCCGCCGGCACTAGTGGACAGGAGGTACCGCCACAGGACCACCACACCAGCACCCCACTCCTTCAGAGGGAGAACCACCCCGCAAACGGTCCCTGAGATCCAGGACAAAGACAGAGAACAATGCCAAGACCCCGGCCAAGAAATGAGACCACCCTGAATGTCATCTTTCTGTCCCACTTTGTCACCCTGTCCATCCTCAAACTTCCCCAGCTCCACTTCCTATGCCCATTTGGGCAATGCACCTGTGAGACTAATAGACTGGACTCTGCCATGGACATTCCCCCACCATCACCCCTCACCATTTTACAACCCCCTCCAATAGCACAAAACAATCTGGAGTCAGTCTGTGATTTCGAAATGGTGTATTAGCAATTACAGTGGCAAAATGCTCTTTCAATTGTAATGTCAACATACCTATGTCACACAGCTCTAGTCCAGGAGGAAACAAAGCAGATGTCACACTGTGGGACACACATCTGTGAAATCGTAAGGGAAAGTGACAACTCAGTGACCACACACTGGGTGAAAACAACAGACAGTAGAGAGGTAGTAGTGTTAAAGTACATGTAGTAGGCAGGTTTGTATTCTTACCTGTGTCTCACTGGAAATATTGCAGGATCACTGAGTTCCTGCTGTCCATGTCCTCTTCTTCTGCTTCCTCGTCTTCAATGTCCACAGGCTCCACAGCTGCAACAACACCACCATCTGGACCATCCTCCTGCAGAAAAGGCACCTGTCGTCGCAAAGCTAAGTTGTAAAGCATACAGCAGGCCACGATGATCTGGCACACCTTCTTTGGTGAGTAGAATAGGGATCTACCTGTCATATGGAAGCACCTGAACCTGGCCTTCAGGAGGCCGAAGGTCCACTGTATTATCCGCCGAGTTCACCCATGTGCCTCATTGTAGCATTCCTCTTCCCTTGTCCTGGGATTCCTCACTGGGGTCAGTAGCCATGACAGGTTGGGGTAACCAGAGTCACCTGCAAATGGCGAGAGACAACTGTTAGACACACTCTAACCTATAGGGATATCCCCAGACCCAGACAACCATTCCCACTGACTTGCTTCCAGGTGCTCACCTAATAGCCACACACGGTGCCGGAGTTGACCCATCACATAAGGGATGCTGCTCTTCCGCAGGATGTAAGAGTCATGCACTGAACCAGGGAACTTGGCATTAACATGGGAGATGTACTGGTCTACCAAACACACCATCTGCACATTCATGGAATGATAACTCTTCAGGTTTCTGTACACCTGTTCACTCTTGCGGGGTACCAAAGCCACATGGGTCCCATCAATGGCACCTATGATGTTGGGGATATGTCCCAGGGCATAGAAGTCTCCTTTCACTGTAGGCAAATCCTCCACCTGAGGGAAAACGATGTAGCTCTGCATGTGTTTCAGCAGGGCAGACAACACTCTGGACAACACGTTTGAAAACATTGGCTGGGACATCCCTGATGCTATGGTCACTGTTGTTTGAAATGACCCACTTGCAAGGAAATGGAGTACTGACAGCACCTGCACTTGAGGGGGGATTCCTGTGGGATGATGGATAGCTGACATCAGGTCTGGCTCCAGCTGGGCACACAGTTCCTGGATTGTGGCACGGTCAAGCCTGTAGGTGATGATCACATGTCTTTCCTCCATTGTCGACAGGTCCACCAGCAGTCTGTACACCAGAGGATGTAGCCATCTCCTCACATGTCCCAGCGGACGGTGCCTATGAAGGACAACAGCGAGCACAGAGTCAACCAACTCAGAGGTATGTACCCACAGTTTACACAGAACACTAATCCTAATCCGAAAATTGGCCTGTATGAGTGTTGAGGCAAGGCCCAGGTATGTGTGACGCAGTTAATAATTAAGCCATGTGAGCCCCTGAAAGGGCGGCTTCTTGACCTGTAAAGTGGGACAATGGGATGTGAGGTACCTGCGCTGGCGTTGTACACCGTCGCGGTAGGCGATTGAAGACCACGGCGCAATGCTGCATTGTTTAACATTGGACCCTATGCGTCCCAGGAGCCAATGAAAATGTACGCCGCCGGTGACGGTGCGCACCGCCGCGAACTTGACCGCCATTTTCTATCTGTACAATCACTCGATACCTGATCTTCGACAGGAGAGGGCCTACACTGCAAGTGCTGCTGTGACCTCAGTCTGGAAGAGACAATGGCTTGTGCGTCTGGGGAAAGGGCCCCTGCCTTCACATCGGAGGAGTTGGGGAAACTCGTGGATGGGGTCCTCCCCCAGTACACGCTACTCTACGGTCCTCCAGACAAACTGGTAAATACACTGGGAGCATGCCATATGTGCTATGGCTGTGTGGAGTGGGGTGGATGAAAGATGGGGGGGGAGGTTGAGGAGTGCATGAAACGACGGTGAGTGCATGTGCATCATGGCAAGGGTAGGGATGGGGGCCAATGACTGTGACGGTGCATTTGGTAATAACTTTTTTTCCCCCCTGTACAATTCATTTAGGTCAGCGCCCACCAGAAAAAAGATGTGTGGCGTGCCATTGCCAAGTACGTCCAAGCCCTGGGGGTCTACCACAGACGGAACACCCACTGACGTAAGAGATGGGAGGACATTCGCAGCTGGAGCAAGAAGACGGTGGAGGCCCAGCTGGGGATGGCCTCCCAACGTGGGAGGGGTGCCCGTCACAACATGACCCCCCTGAAGTTCAGGATCCTGGCAGTGGCGTACCCGGAGTTGGATGGGCGCTTGGGGGCATCACAGCAGCCACAAGGGGGTGAGTACACTCTCATTCTGCTGATTTTGCGTGCAGTGGAGGTGTCTGGGTGGGAGAGGTGGGCTGTGGGTTTCCCTAGGCCAGGGCGAGTGTGCTAGTTAGGTCCTCTTGTTCTGGCAGACCCTGTGGCACCACACCCCACCTGTGTACAGTGCCAAGTACACCTAGTCAGGCTCCTGTGTCATCCATGTGTGCAGATGTCATCCATAGCCTTGTGGCCATGTCCAAGGGATTGAACAGTGGAGCCCAAGTGTGCGGCATAGTGCAGGGGGCTTCTGTGTCTGTCTTGTCTGCCAACGGTAGCTGTAATGCATGCACTCAACATGTCTTTCTTCTGTCGCCCCCCCCCCCTTTTTGTGGTCTGCCTGTTCTTGTGTGCATTAGCATCATCAGAAGAAGGAGCACTGGCACCGGAGCAAGAGGGAGCTGCATCCCATATGGCCCTGGAGGGCGACACTACAGACTCGGAGTTCACCAGTGGACGGAGGGCGAGGGGAGCTCCATGGCGGGGACAGGAGCTGACACCAGTGACACGGACTCATCCTCTTATGGGAGGTCCCTTGTGGAGGCAGCAACATCTGTGCCCCCCGCATCTACAGGACAGCCGCCACCCCCTACCAACACCGCCCTCCCAGCAGCCCCTCAGCTTTTGCCCTGTGCCCGCTCACCCAGGAGGGTGGGCATCACCTTCGCCCCAGGCACCTCAGGCCCTGCCCAGTCACCCCTACTGCCCTCAATGAGGAGGCCATTGACCTCCTGAGGTCCCTCACTGTTGGGCAGTCTACCATTTTGAATGCCATCCAGGGTGTAGAAAGGCAGTTGCAACAAACAAATGCATTCCTGGAGGGCATTCATTCTGGTCAGGCAGCCCTTCAGTGAGCTTTTCAGACTCTGGCCTCAGCACTGATGGCAGCCAATGTCCCTGTCTCTAGCCTCCCCCTCCAACTTCCTCCACCCAGACCCTATCCCAAGCACACCTTCAGACCAGCATGCACACACGTCAACACACAAGGAAAGCTCAGGCAAACATAAGCACCACACATCCCACAGGCACTCACGCAAGCATCACACACATACAGACACAACAACATCGACTGCCTCCGCTGTGTCCCCCTCCTCCTCATCTCCCTCCTCCCTCCCAGTCTCGTCTCCACTCACTCCTGCATGCACTACATCTACAGCCACTACTTCTGTCACCAGCAGACCCTCCACCACACCCCGCTCATGTGCACTCACCACCCCCACTACCATTCACACGTCCCCTGTGTCCTCTCCCAGTGTGTCTGTGACGCCACCTCACAAGATACACAAACACAGGCACCACCCACCCAACAGTCATCCACCTCACGACAGCCTCCAGCGCATGCACCTTCAATCAAAGTCACCAAACGAACACCTCCTACAAACACAACCTCTTCCTCCACTCCCAAACCCCCTCCAGCTACCCGTCCCAGTGTTTCCCAAAAACTTCTCCTGTCCAACCTTGACCTCTTTCCCACACCTCCCCCACCCCATCCGTCTCCTAGGGCCCTACTCTCCAGGTCCCAACCTAGCACCTCAGCCACAACATCTCCGGGACCAGTGGTGCCTGTAGTCACCGGAATCTTGAGTGCACCAGCCACCAGGGCAGCCAGTGTGGCACAGAGCCACAGGACAGACAGTCCCCCACCTGTGAAGCATCAAAAGTTGGCCAGTGCCCAGCGGGAGAGGGGGAAGACTCCAGCCACCAAAGCTGCTCCCAGTATCCTTTGCACTCCCCAGGATAAAGCAGTGGGCAAACCACCCACTGTAGAGACTTGAGAGACTGTGGCTTTGCACTCCCTTGGATAAAGCAGTGGGCAACCCACCCACTGTAGAGATTTGAGAGACTGTGGCTTTTCACTCCCCAGGATATGGCAGTGGGCAACCCACCCACTGAAGGGACTTGAGAGACTGTGGCTTTGCTCTCCCCAGGATTGAACAGTAGGCAACCCACCCACTGTAGAGACTTGAGAGACTGTGGCTTTGCACTCCCTAGGATTGACCAGTGGGCAACCCACCCACTGTAGAGACTTGAGAGACTGTGGCTTTGCACTCCCCAGGATGGAACAGTGGGCAACCCACCCACTGTAGAGACTTGAGAGACTGTGGCTTTGCACTCCCCAGGATTGAACAGTGGGCATGTGGGCCCCTCCCGGATTTAGCGTTGTGCACTCAACCAGCTGAGGTGCCCCCCCTTTTCCTCCCCCTGAGGTGCCTGTTTTATTGCTATCTGATGCCCCTGCAGTGTTCTCTCCGTCGGGTATTGAGTGTGGGCCTCGCCCGTACCAGGTGGGCCCAGTGTTCCACGGACTTCAAAAGAGCACTACCTGGACTACTATTCTTGATGTATATTTTGTTTACAGTGTATAGATGTATATTTTTGCGTACTGGATTTTAATATATTACAATGGTTACTCATTTTCTTTGGTCTTTGCATTCTTCTGGGGGGGTTGAATGTGTAACTGTAATGTATCAATATGTCTTAGTGTGTGTGTTGTCGCGGGTGAGGGTGGGGGTTTTGCGTTTTGCGTGTGTGTGTCCCTGTTTTTTCCCTCCCCTCCCCTGTGTCGTAGGTGCAGTACTCACCGTGGTCTTCGCCGCCGGCGTTCGTGCTCCTGGTAGAGGAGCAAGAAGAGAAGGGCTACCAGGATCTGCAGCTCTGATTCCATGGCGTCCTGGTTCCTCGTGGGGTGTGTAGAGGTGAGCGTTTTCCCTTCGAAGTCCTGTTTCCGCCGTGTTTTTGTCCACGCTGAATCCGCCCCGGAAAAGGTGGCGGATTGGTAGGTTGTGATACTGTGGGCGGTACTTTGTCCTCCACCTGTCTGTTGGCGGTGACCGGCAAGCTTTAACACCGTCTGCCAGGGTTGTAATGACCACCTCAATTCCTACCTGAGTCGGAAATACACTTCTAAGCACTTATTGCAGAAAAGTAGCACAACAAGTTCCTTAACTCACAACTCCTCTATAGTACAGGCTCACACCAATCGTGAATATGAGGAATGAATACATTGCAAAACACTGTTGCCTACTTAGTTCTGATCAAACACAACATGCATCCTGTATTTCATGAATAGGGCAAACTTTGAGTCCATTGCAGGCAATTGTATACTTTCTAATTTCCATCTCTATAAGACCATTATTAAGTTACAATGTAAATGAATCCACTTGTCGTTATAAAAATCCTTATCCTAAACTTTAGGGGGTACAGGCCTCTGGTCTGGGGCTAGGATGATGTCCTTTGCTGTCACAGACAGAGAGAAAAGGTAGAAGCACACAAAGGCAAGATATGTCATATGGTTCTTTTGTCAAAGAGGGACAGTTGTGTTAACTATATCCAGGTTTTATAAGCCTAAGTAGTAGGCATAAAGTATGAGAACTCAAAATCAGCAAGTTGTACATTTTACTAATTCCTTGTGACCCTAATATCGATAGAGTGCAAGCTAACCATGTGTCCTACAATAAGGTTGCCACTGATGTCAGTGCTGCCTAACCCCCTAAGTAAGTAATGGTCATGGGACTATTTACCCCTCTGGACCAGTTATGGATACTAGGAAAGTGGTGATATGGACCATTTTGGGTGCAGGAGCTTACTTCCTCCTGTCACTAGGTCACAATCACTGGACCACAAATGCCCACGGTGGGTTGGAATACCTCGTAATAATGTGTATTTTTCCCACCCATAACAGCTACAAATTGTAATATGGCTGGATTATCTTAAAAGCCAAAACATTGGCGTACCCTTGTTAAACATACCATACCTGTAGGTTGTGCACAGACAGATAGTACAGGCAGGAAAGAGATTATTGTGGTCTCAATAGCACCCCAAGATGACACTTCATCGTCCCAGCCACTTGTAGAAGGGCAGGATGGCTGGTGTGGATTCTTTCAAGGCCCCAGCCATGTTGGAGGAGCTTCGGGAGGGACGTTTCATTAGACGCATGGAGAAGCGTCATACACAGCACGCCCCACCCAGGTGCTCCTGGGATTGATAGTAAAGAGATCGCACTGTGTCTTTATCACATGGTGTTCATGTTTGACCAGAACAGATGGAGAGTGTATTTCTCCATGAGGACCACAAAGAAAATCATATTATGAGTGTTCTAAAAATATTTGGCTTCCAAAAAGAGCTTGATTATGATTTTGGCAGATGGGTTTACTCCATCACAAATGTGATGGATATCCAGTCCGCCATATTATGATTCTATTACATCCAATGGAAATCGTAATATGGAGGATGGAATATCTGTCATGTTTTTGTTGGAGTGTTCCATCGAGCAAGATTGTAATCATGCCCTAAGTTTGAATCTTCAATTACTTCACCCAGAGGTTTCCCACTGATGACTCCTCCTGCTCAGACACCGCCAGCTACCTTTCCCCACTGAGCTTTACCTTTGCAGACATTTAAAAAAAAAAATCTTCTAGGTCTGAAAGTGAGCGAAGACCGAGACCAATGCACTTCATGTATCTGACTCGCTCTCCATTGCAGTTGGCTATAACTTTCAACTTTGGCCTTGTCTTGCACAACTAGATGTCTGCTGTTAGCGCTTTGATCTTTTAGGCACAATTTTTCACTTTAAAATAAACAATCAGAACTCCCATTCTACTGATTGTGTTTTTCTCATTTTGTTTCAAATAATTAAATAAACATTCTAGTTTTATAAATGGTTGAGGGATATACGGTGTAATTTTACACTTCTTAAACAGCATTTATTCTTAATTACTTTAGCTATAGTGCCTTCTATCTCAGCACTGTACAGTGGCTTGTATTCAACACTCTGCCTGCATTATTATGTCGACCTTGCATAATCAGTAATGAAAGCACCTTTTCCCATACTTATTATGCATAAGTGCTCAGTAGCGCCTTCCACATATTTACTTTAATGCAAAATGAGTGAAGTGAAGACAGCACACAAAAGCATAGATGAACCAAAAAGACAAATGCTCTAGAACATAAGGGAAAATGATCTGACAATGAAATAGAAGGATGAGACAAAGAAAACATTAGAAAGAATAAATCCTACATTTGGTATGGAATAGAATTGGAGGTTGTAATCTGCAGAATAAATGATACAGTATAATTGCTACATTGGACACTTATTACTTGGATCCAATTTTGGGATCTCTGTAATGTGTCACATAAATTTACAAGACACCCTAAGATCATCAGAAACAATCCATAATATATCAGACAGTAAGAAAGTATTATGTTGTGTCACAATACACTGTTTAAACACTGCATTCCTCCACTATCTTTTAGTATAGTGTCTAATGTCATGGCACTATAAAATAGTTTGTGTTATATATGTAAGTAAAGATATCATCCATCTTCAAATAATCAAAACACTTTCCCTTACACTCTTATGCACCACTACTGAGCACGTTATTGCTTATACGTCACTTCCAAATTTCAATGACAATACTAAAACACCTCTGTAACTGTCCACTCTCCAGCCTCACTACAGTATGTTAAATAAAATTATTTCACTTAATATTGGAGTATACGCCAACACTAACTATAAACACAACCATGCCACATAATGAGAATATGTAATATGTATACCACAAATGTGCAAATGTAAAGTGTAGCCAACTACTCAAATAATCCAAGCCTATAGTTTTAATTTAAAACCTTTATTTCCACGACAAACATGGCCATAAAAGCACAAGAAATAATAACAAATAAAAATAAAAACACATCACATGGTTAAAATAATAGATTGCCTCAGTCACCATAAAAGTGCATACATCATGGGGAACAATCCCAAGTTAAAAAAAATTAAAAGATTACCAGCAATTTGCATGTACAGAGGGATTGCCCCACTTGGTAAACCCATCACTGGATAGACAAATAAAGTGCAGGCAGAAACTCATTGGAGTCCGAATAAATAACAAGATATCATTGTTGTTGGTGCTTAATAGTTACTCTAATACAAAGATAATAGGAGCACATTAGAACAACAATAAATTCCTCCTGTTAATAGTGCTTAAAAAGGAGCATATGTTGACACAATTTGTTGAGGACTCCAACCTTTGATGACATTCCATGTCTCCCAAGGAAGTTCGAATGCCCTGTTTCCTAATAATGGGAGTAAATACATCTTGCTAAAATCCTGATACAATTTACAAAAAAAGTTCAAATGTAACAAACTTTTTGTCAAACTTCATTGCATGGGCACGCCAAAATTCTAGACACATCCAACTGCTCTAAAGAGAAACCCAAGTGCCATCTCAAAAAGCCTAGGCAAAAGCGCATAGGCAACATTCTCTCCCAAGTGGAGTCCATGCTCTCCACATGTGGTGTCATGCCCAGAGTGCTGTGTAGGGTGGTATGCGCTCTGACAGTAATCTTAGAAAAATCATTTGCTTCTCTAAGATTATGGGCATCATTATGGCCGTTGGACCGCAGAATGCTACTTTGGCAGTCCCAAAAAGACTGCCATGTTGCCGGTCACTCAGACCACTGTATTACAAGTCAAACAGGTAGGATCACTGACCACTAACCAAAAAAGGCATACAGCCAACAGAGCGGAGTGCCGGAAATAGGTAGTCCCACCCCCAGCTCTGACAGCACAGTGCCGAACAACAACTCACCATATTACAAGTCCAAAGTCACTGTAACAGATACCCTTGTCTGGCAAGTCTCAAATGGAGTTTACTCACCTGGGTGGTTCACATATGTATAGTGTGTGCACTACAAGGACTGACAATATTGCAACTCCCAGGTGGCACTGTTTCTGTAACTCCAAACAGTAGCACACTGTACCCTTGTCCAAATTCCCCTGTTTGCCAACTCACAAATGAAGTGTAATCACATTGGGGTATGACATTGGTCAGGTGGGTCAAGTATCTAGACTTACCTGACTGCAACTCACAGGAGGCACTGTTACTCTGACTAAAAACACCAGAATAGTGTACATACGATCAAAGATCACAGTTTACCAACTCTCAATATCAAGTAACTCAGATGTGTGTATACTGTTAGACATGGGGTCTCTGGTTGACAGAGGTATACACCCTTGTCCAAGTAGGGACCAAATCCTAGTTAGGGTAAGTCACACACAATCCAAATTATCCTGTGCCCACCCTCTGGTAGCTTGCCACTGAGGAGTCAGGCTTAACTTAGAAGGCAATGTGTAAAGTATGTGTGAAATAAATCATGCAATAACACAGTGAAAACACCACAAATAATAAACCACATAGGTTTAGAAAAATATAAGATATTTATCTAAGTAAATTAAGGTCAAAACGATCAAGATTTGATCATCACAAGTTAAAATATCACTGTTGCAATGATAAGAAGAGTCTGAAGTCTTTAGAAATCAACCAATGTCTCTTGAGTGAACAAAGTACCTGGTATGCATCAACATTGCATGCATAAAGACCGCAGAGGAAGAGATGCATGGAAAATGGAAGGTGTGCATCAGATGAACACAGATGATGCGTCGATTCATTTCCATGTGGCATGGGCTTTGCATCAAATCCCGATGTACAGGCTTGAATTCTCACTGCAATGCGGGGTCTTTTGATGCCCAGGGATGATGCATTTCCACAATGCTGGGCATGCAGGATGAAGTCACAGGTGCTCTGTCGATCCTGTGGGTGATGTGTTGGAGTTTCTGTCACACGGCAGGCGCTGCGTCGGTTCCTCACGCAAGAAGTCAGGCTGCATCGTTCCGGCTCGGAAATGCGTCAATCCGGTGGGGTGTGCATCAAAGTTCCAGTCGCAGTGCTGTTGCTGTGTCGATCTCCACTCGGGAAGCCAAGCTGTGCCGTTCCGGGTCAGCGATGCACTGATTCTTTCACTGCTAAGCAGGCTGTGCATCGATTCTGGAAGGCTGTACATTGATTATCTCTGCACAAGGAGTTCCTTTGCAGAGATGAAGTCTTTTTGGCACTGAGTCTTCAGGAAGAGGAGGAGCTCAATCAACGCCCTTGGAGAGCACTTCTCAGCAAAGCAAGAGGCCAGCAAGGCAGAAGGGCAACCACAAGGCAGCAGTCCTTCACAGCAAAGCAGTCCTGGTGAGTCCTTTGGGCAGCCAGGCAGTTCCTCTTGGCAGGTTGCAGGATCTGGTTAAGAGTGTCTGTCCCAGGAAGTGTCTGCGTTAGTTAGGGTCAGAGACGCAGTTTACATACCCAAAAGTATCTTTCAAGTGGGTAAGACTTCAAAGAGTGGTTTTGAAGTACACATGGTCCCCTTTACTACAACCCTGTCTGCCAAGTTCCCACTAGGGGATTGGGCAATCCATTGTGTGAGGGCAAGCCACTGTCCTTTGAAATGTAAGTGTCAGGACGTCCACCCTTCCAGCCCAGGAAGACCCATTCAGTATGCAGATGTGTGCAATTGTGACTGAGCATCTTATGCTTGTAGTTGTCTGGGTGAAATGCACAAGGAAGCTGTCAACCAGCCCAGACGTGGATTGGAGGCAGGCTGTAAGGCACAGAAGGTATTAAGTGCAGAGAAATGCTCACATTCTAAAAGTAGCATCTCTAAAATAGTAGATTACCATTCTGGCCATACTAAATATGACCTGTTTACCCATTTCTGATCAGAATCTACCACTCAAACAGTATATCAGGGTAGCCCTAATATTAGCCTATGGAAGAAGCAGGCCTCACTGCTGTCGAAAACAAATTTAGAAGTTTTCCACTACCAATACATATAAAACACACAGAGATATGTCCTGCCTTTTGTCTACACAGCACTGTGCCCTCGGGGTTACTGAGGACCTACCTTAGAGGTGACATATAAGTAGAAAAAGGGGAGCTTAAGGCTTGGTAAGTACTTTTAAATGCCAAGTCAAAGTGGCAGATGAAACTGCACACCCATGCCTTGCAATGGCAGGCCTGAGACATGGTTAAGGGCTACTTAGGTGGGTGGCACACTGAGTGCTGCAGGACCACTAGTAGCCTTTAATTTACAGGCCGAGGCTGCTTTTCAGATGTGAGTTCTGTTAAGGGGACCACTATGGTGCCATAGCCCTTAACAAATCTGCGTTAATATCCAGTGAGACATAAGAAGGCTCTCACCTCTGTCTGGGTTCTAGGTGGTTGCTAGGCCTTGATTGTTTCAATCTTGGTTTGGAGGCGTTCCACTTTGCCACCACCTACTAGGTATTCCAAGTACACCAAGGAACCCTGCCCAATCTGGCACTTACTGGCCTTGACAGTCAGGCCAGCCTGTTGCAGGGCCTGAAACACCTCCTTGAGGTGGAGAAAGTGTTCCTCCCAGCTGGAACTATGGACGGCGATGTCAGCTAGGTAGGCTGCACAGAATGCATTCTTGCCAGCTAGGTCCCCATCAACCAACCGTTCGAAGGTAGCGGGGTCATTTTTCAGTCCAAAGGGCATTACTTTGAACTGGTAATGACCCTTAGTAGTAGAAAAAAGCTGATCTCTCTTTTGAGATCAAAGGTACTGAGGAATTTGGCAGGGCCTAGCTTGTCTACGAGCTCATCAGCTCGGGGGATGGGGATGGGGTGAGCATCTGTCTTTGTGACAGAGTTGAGACCCCGTTAGTCCACACAGAACTTAAGTTCTAGCTTGGCACCAGGAGCAGCAGCTGTGTCAATATCATGAACACAGAAGTGTGTAAGCCCGGGGTAAGGGAAAAAAGGGAAGAAAACTGTTCCAGTAATTGGTAGTAGTCTCTTCTCTGATCTAGGGTCAGGGAGTCAGAGAGATCGACACCCTCAACTGACCAATCAACTTCCTTGGCAGAGACGAGGTCGGGGAGAGGTTCACTCTCCTCTTCTGTACCCTCATCTGTCACCAGAAGCATGCTGGCTTCAGACTTCTCGAAATGAGGCTTCAGTCTGTTTTGATGGAGCACCCTTAGGCTCTACTGGCTCTATTATCCATACTTTGTCTCCAGATGAGAAATATACCAGGGTTTCCTTCTGGTCATACCACTGCTTCATCACCTCTTGACTCCCTTCTCAGGCAGCCATGGACCTTGTGGTCATGCAGAGCCACTCAGGCAAACCTAACATCTCCAGGTGGGACCTGAGCTCCACCTCCTCCCAAGTAGGATGCTCAAGGTTGTTGCCTAACAGACAATCTACAGGCATGGTAGGACTCACAGCTACCTTTAGAGTACCAGAGACCCCCCCACTCAAAGGGAATGAGAGCCACCAGTAGGTGACTCTCATGATTGCCAGCAACTAAGACCTGGTGGAATGTATTGGGGATGAACTGCTCTTCTGACACCGGCTGACCCCTGACAGTAGTCATGCTGGCTCCTGTGTCACGCAGAGCCTCTACCCTTTGCCCATTAATGGTGACCCATGGCCTATAATTGGAAGTATTTGCAGGCTGTACCCGATTTGGATACTTGGAGTCGCCCTTGTAGTGACCATACTTGGTGCACTCTAAGCATTTTAGTACAAACTTCCCTTTCTTCTTATCAAAGAACCCTGTCTTCTTTTCAGAATCAGATTGGGACTGGTTACCACCACCCCCTTGGAATTATTTTGGGGGCCTTTTGAGAACTACTTATTTTTAAGTTTTTCTCCCCCCTCTTTCTTCTGATGGGAACCTTGACCACCTTTGTGGTTGTCCCACCCAGATGCCTTTTTGGACACTCTGGTGCTAGCCCAGAGGTCCGCCTCTTCAGACAACTTCCTAGGATCAGTCAGCTTACTATCAATCAAGTGCTGCCACAACTCTGTACAGCAAACACTGAGCATATGCTCTCTTAGGATCAAATCATATAACCCCTTATAATCAGTTACTTTACAGCCCCGCACCCATCCATTCAGTGCCTTACTGGAAAAATAAAAAAGTCTACCCAAGTTTATGTGGAAAGCTTGGAGGTGTCCCTAAACCTCTGACAGTACTTCTCAGGGGTCAGCCCAAACTTGGCAATCAAAATGGCTTTCATGGGTTAGTATGTGTTATGATCCTTTGGGTCTAATGTAAGGAGTGTGTCCCTCCCCACAACTGGAACATGCTTCAACAAACCCGCCCCCCATTAATCCTCAGAAACCCCATGGGCCCTTAGTGCAACTTCACATACAGCAAACCATTTATCAATGTCATCTCCCACCACATACCCTGGCACTACTTTTTTAGGCATAGAAACCTTCCTTTCTCCAGCAGGTCCTGCATGTATGCTGCCAAAATCACTGCTGGACTCAGATTGCCTATACTTGATGTCCAGCTCTTTGAGGCTCAGGTTGTGAGCGAGAAGAAGTTTATTTTCAGCCAAGGCCCTTTCTGTCTCACCTTGCTTAGCTTCTTTCTCAGCTGCAGCCTGTTTGGCTTCTCTCTCAGCTTTCCTCCCCTCTGCCTCCATGTTTAACCTTGGTATTTGCAGTTGAAACTCTCTCTCCTCCCTCCTTGCCTCTGCGGTCAGGCCATAGCTAGAGACACTGCTCCTTGGTTTAGCAGGGGGCACAATTCCAGGGATAACGTCCCCCACTGCTGGAGGCAAATCCTCTGAGGGGCCATCCTCTGGCTCCTCCACCTCAACATTCTCTTGTGAACAGGCTTCTGCCCAGGCCCTCAACGCCTTTTGGTCCTCCTCATTCCCCGAGGCACCCTAGTTGGGTACTCCCATCCCCTTGCAGAACCCTTTCAGCTGGCTGACAGTGTATGTCTCCAGCTTGGCTAGGTCAAACTCGCCAGCTCCTACTTGAGACCCAGCCAGAGACATGTTGTTTGACGATTAGGTTAAAGTAGCAATCAGGAAAAAGAATTGCATCAAAAAGAGAAAAAAATCAAGCTGACCTTTACCTGTGGGTAGGTGGTGTACACGTAGCTGTATGTTACCGCACAAACACAAGTCCTATCCTCACCGCTGATCACCAGGGTTAGAAATGGGGTCTCTAGTTGACAGAGGTATACACCCTTGTGTAGGAAAGTACCCTCTTTTTGGCATGTTACCCCCAATTTCTGCTTGACATCAGTGTATTGGACTGTGTCACTAGAGCCCTGCTAATCAGGACCCCAGTGCTTATGCTCTCTCTCCTCTCAAATTTGTCACTACATACTAGTAACCCAGTATTTCACCCCAAATTGGCATACTGGTGCCCTCTTATAAGTCCTAAGTGAGACAAGCTGGCCTGGTTTGTAGTGGGTACCAGAGGTACTTACACCTTATACCAAGTAGAGTGATCCACCTTAGCTTAAGCTGTCTAGGAGTAGCCGTAGCAGAGCAGCCACTTTTGGCCTGTTTGTGAGTGTGTGTCAGTCTGTTTTTACTGTGTCACTGGGATCCTGCTAGCCAGCACCCCAGTGCTCATGGCGAAAAACCTATATGTCAGTGTGTTTTGCCTGTCTCACTGGGATCCTGCTAGCCAGGACCCAGTGCTCATAGTTTGTAGCCTAATGTGTATGCCTGTGCAGTGCCTAACTGTGTCACTGAGGCTCTGCTAATCAGAACCTCAGTGCTTATGCTCCCTCTGCTTTTAAATTTATCACTATAGGCCAGTGACTTCATTTACCAATTTCAATTGGCACACTGGACCCTCCTTATAAGTCCCTAGTATATGCCATTTTCACTGCACTTAAGTAACTTATAAGTCACCTATATGTATTACCTTCACTTGCTGAAGTTTAGGTGCAAAGTTACTAAGTGTGAGGGTACCCTTGCACTAGCAAAGGTGCCCCCACATAGTTCAGGGCCATTCTCCGGACTTTGTGAGTGTGGGGACACCTTTACACGCGTGCACTACATATAGGTTAATACCTCTATGTAGCTTCACAATGGTAACTCTAAATATGGCCATGTAACACGTCTAAGATCATGGAATTGTCCCCCCATTCCAAATTTGGAACTTGGGAGCACATTCCATGCATCCTGGGGGCTCCACTATGGACCACCAGTACTGCCAGACCAGCTCTCTGAGGCTTGCACTGCAGCTACAGCTGCTGCCACCTCACAGACAGGGTTCTTCCCTCCTGGGGTCTGGGCAGCCCAGTCCCAGAAAGGCAGAACAAAGCATTTCCTCTGTGAGCAGGGTGTTACACCCTCTCCGTTTGGAAATAGGTGTTACAGGATGGGGAGGAGTAGCATCCCCCAGCCTCTGGAAATGCTTTGAAGGGCACAGATGGTGCCCTCCTTGTATAAACCCCTTCTCTCCTGCTCTGGCGGGAAACTGGACAAAGGAAAGGGGAGTGACCCCTCCCATGTCCATCATCATCACAGGGGTGGTGCCCAGAGCTCCTCCAGTGTGTCCCAGACTTCAGCCATCTTGCTTTGCAAGGTGGGGGGCATTCTGGAGGGCCCTGAGTGACCAGTGCCAGCAAGTGACGTCAGAGACCCTCCTAATAGGTCCATACCTGATAAGGTAGCCAATACCCTCTCAGGGCTATTTAGAGTCTCTCCTGTGGGTTCTCTTCAGATTCTGCTTGCAAGTTTCCTTCAGGAATCCTCTGCAACAACTTCAGACTTTTCTGACCTCAGACCAAACCGCAGCCTGCTCCAAGAAACGCTGTAACTGCAACAAAGTGTCTACAAGAGACACTTTTCTTCAGCAACCTCAGCTCCAAGTCAGCAACTGCAACAGTTTCCACGGTGTGCATGCTCTGGAGACTACCTGTCTTCATCCTGCTCCAAAAGAACCAAAGAAATCTCCTGTGGAGTGACAGAGTCACTCCCCTGCTCCAAGCAGGCACCTTCCAATACAATGACCAGTACACTGGGACTCCTCTCACAACAACGAGCGTGCTCCTAAGGACACAGATGGTGGACATCATTGACATAGCCTGTCCTGAGGTCCTGCTAATGCAATTTGGAAGAGGTAAGACCTTGCCTTCCCAGAGAACAATGGTACCCCTGTGTACTGTGTCTTCTTCACCTCCAGAGGCCTCTGCGCACACTTTGTAAAATTAATTTGTGCACAGCCTGGCCCAGGTCCCCAGCACTCCACCCTGCAATGCTCAACTCACTGAGTTGTTCTCAGGTAGCAAGAGACCTTCTTTTGTTGAGCATTTCCACCTCATTTTAATCCAGATACTGCAGCTTCTGGGGGTGCTGGCTGGCATCCTGAGGGCTCTCTTAAGTGCTGAGAGACCCCTCTTCCTCCTCACAAATAGTTGAGGACCCCAGGTCCCCCTGGGTCCATCTAGCACCATTTTGACAAACAATGCACTTTTGTCGTAGCCAAGGCTTGTTGGCGCCTTCCAACACGAAATCTCATCTGCAACAATCTTCACGCTGTGGGACATCTTTTTCATTATGCAAGAACCCACTGGCATCTTCCTAGGGTGCATTTATGCAGTCTTTGACTAACCAGGGCCTCTTCTTTTGCACCCTCTTCTGGGTTGGCAGGGGCTCCTGTCCTTCCTGGAACTTCTTCCGACTTCTGGACTTGGTCCCTGTAACGGGCGAGGTGCCGATCCCGGGTCCGAAGCTCCCGTCGGGGAAGAAAACCGATACCCCCGGGGCACGGAAGAGGATTCCCCTATAATGACGTATGACGCGGAGGGCGTCATAAAGAGGAAAAGAGAAGACGAACGGGAGGAGAGGTCGGAGGAAAAGGAGGAGCCGAGAACGCGGAGAAGCCGAGGAGAGGAAACCACCATCACCCAGGAGCCGGAGGAAGAGCGAGAAAACACCGTGGCAGGAGAGCAGAGCACAAAAGGAGAACCCGCCATCAACCAGGAGCTGAAGGGAGAGGAAGACACCGCCAGCAAAGTGATCGAGGCGGAGGGAGAGACCCGGAAGTCGGGACGCCCCGAGGACAAGAAGAACCAGTGGGCGACCCCCAACCCGACCGAAGAGAAATCGGGGGACCGCCTACGTGCCGGCCGCGCCCCTGGAGGGACGTGGCCCTCCCAGGTACGACTATACCCTGCCTGGCAGACTCTGTCAGGTTGGCTCACCGGGAAAAGAGGGAGGTGGGGGGAGAAAAGGGAGGACGGGGAGGTCTTTTTAAAAGAAGGGCATAAACCTGCAAAGAGAGGGGAAACCCGTTTACTTAACCCACGGACTGGGACACCTCCCGAGAAACCCTAGAAAGAAGAGAAGGTGTTGTCTGGGACAAAAGGGGGAGAGGAGGCACAATAAATAAATAGAGAAACCCACCACAACCAGCACCGCCGCCCCTACCTATTTCACAACCCCTACTAACCCCTATCTGATTCCTTACCTTAGCCCTACTTCATTTTCACTTACCTGATTGTTTTTATTTTTCCTTTCTTTTGGGGAATACGGGCGACCGGAGGACGGGAAAACCAGACCGCCTCAAGACAGAGCCAAGACACCACCAGAGCCTGAAAAGGGAAAAGAAAAGGGGCTTTGAGGAAATAGAAATTAGGGCTGATCTTGTGAAGAGGAACAAGAGAGGACTGGCCAAGATATAAATAAAACAGTTATTATTCCCTCAAATAGCAGTGCCTGTCGTATTCTTCCAATATCTTACATACGTCAGATAACGAACCCATCTACAGTCCCCTTCCTTTGCAGCTTCTCAGGTCGATAATCCAGCAATTGTTCTTTGCAGACTTGGTTGGCTGCTGCAAAATCCCCAAAACGAGGTGTAGTGTGTCCTAAGGAAACTTGCAGTACTTTACTCTTGCTTTTCTGGGCTCTGAGTTGGGGTAATTTACTTACCTTTACTGTATGCTTACTCTCCCAGCAAATCTGCACACACTACACTTGTCTAGCGGGGAATTTGTGATTCACATTCCACTTTCTTAGTAAATGGTTTGTGTTGCCCATAGACCCATTTTCTCCCATTTCATTCTATAGCATTTCCTGTTGTTTGCATTGTTCTATGACTATTTACTTGTATAATTTTGGTGTCTAGTGTTTACATTGTGTATAATACTAACCTCCGGAAGGAGTATTGCCTCTGAGATATTTTTGGTACTGTGTCCCAAATAAATATCTTTATTTTTGGTAACACTGAGGGCCTGATTCTAACTTTGGAGGACGGTGTTAAACCGTCCCAAAAGTGGCGGATATACCACCTACCGTATTACGAGTCCATTATATCCTATGGAACTCGTAATACGGTAGGTGGTATATCCGCCACTTTTGGGACGGTTTAACACCGTCCTCCAAAGTTAGAATCAGGCCCTGAGTGTTGTCTGTACTTGTGTATAAGTACTGGGTAACTATAAGTGGTATTACATGAGCTTTGCATGTCTCCTAGTTCAGCCTAAGCTGCTCTGCTATAGCTACCTCTATCAGCCTAAGCTGCTAGAACACTACTACATTTCACTAATAAGGGATAGTTGGACCTGGTATAAAGTGTAAGTACCCAAGGTACCCACTACAAACCAGGCCAGCCTCCTACAAGCCCCTGCTAGCCAGGATGAAGGTGCAAAAGTAGATCCTCTGGTTGGAAGAAGAAGTCAGAAATGCACCAAAGAAGACAGCTGCGGGTTCCTACTTGGTGCAAGAGGTGTCCCACGTCTAGTCGTTGGATGCAAGCTGATTTCCGTCTTTGGATTCCGCCAACAAGCCTTGGCTCACGCAGATGTCACGGTTGGCAGGAAAAGGCACTACCTGGACTCAGGAGGAACCTGGGTGTCCCAACCTGGACTCAGGAGACAGAGAGGGCTCTCAGCACTTTAGAGAGCCCTCAGAAGACCAGGCAGCACCCACAGTCATCCCAGAACACAGGGACAAAGGAGTTTCAGAATGTGGTGATCACAGCACTACATAAAAGGGTCCCACGCCGCCGGAGAAAAAGTCAGGGAGTTGAGCGTTGCAGGATAGAGTGCTGGGGACCTGAGCTACACTGTCCACAAAGGATTTCTGGAGGAAATGCACAGAAGCCCACGGAGCTGCAGCAAACATGATGCACAGGGGGTACAGCTGGCATGGGGAGGCAATCCCTTACCTCTACCAAATTTGGACAGCTGGACCTTTGGACAGTCAGAATCACTTTGGTCCAGCACTTGTGCTCCAGGGATCACGCTCATCAACAGGAGAAGAGTCCCAGAGTACCGGTTGTCCTCGCAGAGAGGTGCCTGCTGAAGCAGGGAAGTGACTGCGTCACTCCACAGGAGATTCCTTTGGTCCTTCTGATGCAGAATGAAGACAGGTAGTCCTCAAAGCATGCATAACCTGGAAACTGTGCATTTACTGGCAGGAGCTAAAGTTGCAGGGTCGTAGTAGCCTTTTTGGACACTTTGTTGCAGTTAGTGTTCCTGGAGCAGTCTGTGGTTGATCCGATGGTCAGAAGCTGAAGCACAGGATGCAAGAAGTCCTGGTGGAGTCATGCAAACCGAATCTGAGGAAACACCCAAAGGAGAGACCCTAAATAGCCCTGAGAGAGGGATTGGTCACCTAACCAGGTAAGCACCTATCAGGCAGGGTCTCTGACATCACCTACTGGCACTGGCCACTCAGATGGTCCCAGAGTTCCCGGACCAACCTGAAAACAAGATGGCCGAACCCAGGGACACTCTGGAGGAGATCTGGGCACCACGCCTGGGGTGGTGATGGACAGGGGAGTGGTCACTCCCCTTTCCTTTGTTCAGTTTTGTGCCAAAGGCAGTGACTGGGGTTCCTGTGAACCGGTGCAGATTGGATTATGCAAGGAGAGCACCGTTTGTGCCCTTCAAAGCATTTCCAGAGGCTCTGGGAGGATACCCCTCCCATGCGTGTAACACCAATTTCCAATGGGAGAAGGTGTAACACCACTCTCCTAAAGTAAAAGCATTGTTCTGCCTTCCTGGGATTGAGCTGCTAATTCCCCAAGAGAGCAAAAACCTGTCTCTTAGGTGGCAGCAGCTGTAGCTACAGTGGAAACCTCACACAGCTGGTTTGGCAGTACTGCGGGTCCATGGTGAAGCCCCCAGGGCGCATGGTATTGGCCCCCCAGTACCAGAATTGGATTGGGGATACAATTTATAAATCATAGACACCTCACATGTCCATATTCGGAGTTACCATTGTGAAGCTACATAAAAGTATTGCCATTTGTGTAGTGCATGATTATAATGGTGTCCCCAGACTCACGAAGTCTGGGAAATTGGTCCTGGACAACGTGGGGGCACCTTTGCTAGTGCAAGGGTACACTCACACACAGTAACTTTGCACCTAGCCTTCAGTAATTGAAGGTTAGACATATAGGTGACTTTCAAGTTACTTGGTGTAGTGAAAATGGCTGTGAAATAGTGGTTGCACTTCTTCACTCAGGCTGCATTGGCAGGCCTGAAGGAGTGCTTGTATGAGTTCCTAATGGGTGGCAAAAGAAATGCTGCAGCCCATAAGGATCTCCTGGAACCCCAATGCACTGGGTACCTAGGTACCATATACTAGGAACTTATAAGGAGTGTACAGTGTGCCAATCTGTATTGGAATATGGAGTCACTAGACTATAGTGATAAATTTGGAAACAGAGAGGGCATGAGCACTGGAGTTCTGGCTACCAGGATCCCAGTGACACATAGGCAAAAACAAACATACATACAGTAAAAATGGGGGTAATATGCCAGGCAAGATGGTACTTTCCTACACAACCCCCCACCAATGAGGGACAATAATGCTAACCTTGCCCAGATGTGTCTTCATTGTCTTCATTAGCTAACCATGACCTTTGCATGTGACAAGGCTTGTTGGCAGAATCTAGTGACGCAAACAAGACTGCAATCATCCGTCTGGCATGGGACATCTTCTACACCAACCACTAACCGGCATCGGTCTTCTTGGGTGCATCCTTTGTCTTCTCACCAGTGGTTCTTCTTTTGCACCTTCATCCAGGTTAGCAGGGATCCTGTTCTCCATGGACTCTTCAGTGCTTCTTGGACTTGGTCCCCTTCTTCCACAGGTCTTCAGGTCCAGGAATCCATTGTTGGTGTCTTGAAGTCTCTTTTGGTTCTTGCATAATCTTTTATCACAACTTCTAGTGTGTTCTAGGAAACCTACTGCGATTTACTCCTGTTTTCCTGGGCTCTGGGGTGGGTTCTCTTACTTATACTCCCAGCACCCCTCTACACCCTACACTTGTTCTAACTGTTTACGTACCTGTTTTTGGACACTAGTGTATATATTGTGTATATTACTTACCTCCTAAGGCAGTATAGTCTCTAAGGTATTTTTGGCATTGTGTCACTAAAAATAAAGTACCATAATTTTTGTAACACTTAGGCCCTCATTACAACAATGGTGGTAAATACTGCCTACTGCCACAGTGTTGGCTGCCAAAAGACCATTTCCGCGGCTACCAGCCAACCACCGGATTATGACCACAGCCATATTTCTGCCAGAAGGATGGCAAAAGTCCAGCTGTGGCCATGCCGGTGGATGGTGGTAAGCTGGCGCTGCTGCCAGCAGTAGCGCCACACCAGTAGACTGCAGACGACCATATCATGACACATGATACGTCCTGGTGGTGTTCTGCTGGCAGACGTGACTGCTGGCAGCAGTGCCCCGTCCCGTCTCCTGCCGTAGGAACCCCTGACGACAGGTAAGTCAGGTTCTCCGACAGGGGGAGGGGAGATGGGGGGTGTTGTGTGTGGGTGTGTGTGTATGTCTATACGTGCATGTATGCTGGTGTTTGTTGCATGCATGTATGGATGTGTGTGTGTGCGCATATGTTGTGTTGTGCAAATGCGTGTGTGGTTGTATGTATGTGTGTGTGGATGTGTGTGTGAATGGATGTATGCATGCATGGCTGAATGTAGGAATGGGTGTGTGTATGCGTGTGTGAATGAAGGTGCGTGTTTGAACAGGGGGTCTGGTGAGGAAGGAGGGGGTGGGTGGGAAACCTGGGGAGGGGTGCAGGGAAGACACCTAACAGTGACAGGGAAGGGATTGGGCAGGGAAGACCCCTATCAGTGACAGGGAAGGGATTCCCTGTCACTGATAGTCCCTTCTGCTATGGTTTTCCTAGCGGTAATGTTGCCAAGAAAACCATGGCGGTAGGCAGGGTCATAACCCCGCAGGAGGGCAAGTGACGGCCGCCGGGCTGGAGAGTGAAGTATCCAGCCCGCGATCATTACCGCCATGGCAGTGGGTGTAGTACATTGGTGGTTTGGCTTTAGCCAAACTGCCAGTGTCTTAATATGGAGGAAAGTACCGCCAGCCTGTTGGCAGTGCTTTTCTCCATATTAACGCCGTCTGCCGGGGTCATAATGAGGGCCTTAGTATTTTCTTACATGTATGTAAATACTGTGTGACTACAATGGTATTGCAAGAGCTTTGCATGTCTCCTAGATAAGTCTTGGCTGCTCAGCTACAGATACAGCTACCCCTAGACAGCCCGGCTTCTAGACACTGACTACATTTCCCTGTTAAGGGATAACTGGACCTGGTATAAGGTGTAAGTACCTTTGGTACCCACTACAAACTAGGCAAGCCTCCTACACATTGTCGGAGTAGGCCACAATCCAAATTAGGGTAAATCACAAAAAATCCAAATTATCCTGTGCCCAACCTCTGGTAGCTTGGCACTGAGCAGTCAGGCTTACCTTAAAAGGCAATGTGTAAAGTATTTGTGCAATAAATCATGCAATAACACAGTGCGAACACCACAAAAATTTACCACACAGGTTTAGAAAAATATAAGATATTTATATGAGTAAAGTAAGATCAAAACGATCAAGATTTGATAATCACAAGTTAAACATATCACTGTTGCAATGATAAGAATAAGCTTAAGTCTTTAGAAATCAACAAATGTCTCTTGTGTAAACAAAGTACCTGGTATGCGTCAAAATTACACACCCGAAGACCGCACAGGTGGAGATGCGTGGAAAAAGGAAGGTGTGCATCGGATTTCCAGATGCGCACAAACGATGCGTCAATTCTTTTCCATGTGATAAGGGCTTTGCGGCAAATTCCGGTGCACTGGCTTGCATCCTCACTGATTTGCAGGGTCTTTTGATGCCCAGAGATGATGCATAGAAATCCTGGGCATGCAGGACGAAATTACAGGTGCTGAGTCGATCCGGTGGGCGATGCGTCGGAGTTTCTGTCGCACGGCAGGCGCTTGATTAGTTCCTCACACAGGAGTTCAGGCTGCATCGGTCCGGCTAGGCGATGAGCCGATCTGGTGGGGTTTGCATCACCGTTGTGGTTGCAACCGTGGTGCTGCATGGATCTCCACATGGTGAGCCAGGCCGGCTTGGTGATGCATCGATCCGGTGGGCTTAGCATCGAAGTTGCGGTCGCAGAGCTAGTGTTGTGTGGATCTTTACTCAGGGAGCCGGGCTGTGGCATTCTGGGTCAGCGATGTGGTGATTTTTTTAACCACGAGGCAGGCTGTACATCGACTCTGGCAGGCTGTGCATCAATATTCACCACACAAGAAGTTACTTAGCAGAGATGAAGTCTTTTTGGTCCTCAGACTTCAGTAACAGGAAGCAATCTCAATCGAAGCCCTTGGAGAACACTTCTCAGCAGAGCAAGGTGCCAGCAAGGCAGCAGGGAAACAGCAAGGCAGCATTAATTCCCAGCAAAGCAGACCAGATGAGTCCTTTGGGCAGCCAGGCAGCTCCTCTTGGCAGGTTGCAGGATCTGGTTGAGAGTGTCTGTCCCAGGAAGTGTCTGAGTTGGTAGGGTCAGAGACCCAGTTTATGGGGGTCATTATGTACTTGGCGGTTCAGACCGCCATGCCGGTGGTGGTGGAAAAGACCGCCACTGGCATGGCGGTCTCAACCGCCGTATTACGAACACAGGGAAGGCTGCCTGTGGCAGCCCTCCACCACTGCCAGGCTACCTCTGACAGGCAGCCTGACGATGGCGGATTACATCATCCGACAGGGCAGCGCTGCCCTGTTTCTCCCAGCCTTTCCCTGGCGGGGGAAGGCTGGTGGAAGGGGTGCTCTGGGCCCCCCTGGGGCCCCTGCACTGTCCATGCACTTGACATGGACAGTGCAGGGGCCCCTGTGCACAGCCCCGACACGCAGGTCACTGTCCAATTTACAGGCAGTGATCTGCGTGACAGGTGCTGCTGCACCCGCCGCACTGAGGCATTGACAACGGCTCCCGCTGGGACAGAGAGGACAGCCAGCAAAAGCCCCGCTGGGCTAGAGAGGACCGCCAGCACAAGCCCCGCTGGGCTAAAGAGGACCGCCAGCACAAGCCCCGCTGGGACAGAGAGGACCGCCAGCACAAGCCCCGCTGGGACAGAGAGGACTGCCAGCACAAGCCCCGCTGGGACAGAGAGGACCGCCAGCACAAGCCACGCTGGGACAGAGAGGACCGCCAGCACAAGCCCCGCTGGGACAGAGAGGAGGACCGCCATCAAAAGCCCCGCTGGGACAGAGTGGACCTCCAGCACAAGCCACGCTGGGATAGAGAGGACCGCCAGCACAAGCCCCGCTGGGCTAGAGAGGACCGCAAGGACAAGCCCCGCTGGGACAGAGAGGACCGCCAGCACAAGCCCCGCTTGGACAGAGAGGACCGCCAGCACTTTTAGAAAGTGAGCATTTCCCTGCACTCAAAATCCTTCTGTGCCTTACAGCCTATCTCCAATCCACGTCTGAGCTGGGCTGGTTGACAACTCCCTTGTGCATTTCACCCAGACAACCACAAACATAAGATGCTCAGTCACACCTGCACACATCTGCACACTGAATAGGTCTTCCTGGGGTGGAAGGGTGGAGGGCCTGACACTTACAATTCAAAGGACTGTGGCCTGTCCTCACACAATGGACTGCCCAACTCCCTAGTGGGACCCTGGCAGACAGGGCTGTAGTGAAAGGGGACCTTGTGCACTTCAAAACAATTCTTTGAAGTCTCCCCCACTTCAGAGGCACTTTTGGATATATAGGGGGTCATTATGAACACGGCAGTAAACACTGCTGTGTTCATTCTGGCGGTCTTTCTGTAGACCGCCAGCCCCCCTGAGACCCGACCGGCCGTATAAAGGGCATTCAGCTGGACCGGCGGGTGGAAACAGTGTTTCTGCCCACCGGTCCAGCAGAATGCAGGGCCGGGAGATTGCCGACAGCTCCACATGGCTTGTGCTGGCGGTCCTCTCTGTCCCAGCTTGGAGCAGCAGTGCCATGTTCAGTGGTGCTTGAGGCGGCGGTGCCCTGTTCAGCGGTGCCTGAGGCGGCGGTGCCCTGATCAGCGGTGTTTGAGGCACCGGTGCCCTGTTCAGTGGTGCTTGGAGCGGTGGTGCCCTGTTCAGCGGTGCTTGGAGCGGTGGTGCCCTGTTCAGCGGTGCTTGAGGCGGCGGGCTCCTTTGCAGTGACTCAGCTGCTGGCGGTCCTCTCTGTCCAAGCGGGGCTTGTGCTGGCGGTCCTCTCTGTCCCAGTGGGGCTTGTGTTGGCGGTCCTCTCTAGCCCAGCGGGGCTTGTGCTGGAGGTCCTCTCTGTCCCAGCGGGGCTTGTGATGGCGGTCCTCCTCTCTGCCCCAGCGGGGCTTGTGCTGGCGGTCCTCTCTGTCCCAGCATGGCTTGTGCTGGCGGTCCTCTCTGTCCCAGCGGGGCTTGTGCTGGCGGTCCTCTCTAGCCCAGCGGGGCTTGTGCTGGCGGTCCTCTCTGTCCCAGCTTGGAGCGGCGGTGCCATGTTCAGCGGTGCTTGAGGCGGCCGTGCCCTGTTCAGCGGTGCCTGAGGCGGCGGTGCCCTGTTCAGCGGTGCTTGAGGCGACGGTGCCCTGTTCAGTGGTGCTTGGAGCGATGGTGCCCTGTTCAGCGGTGCCTGGAGCGGCGGTGTCCTGTTCAGTGGTGCTTGATGCGGCGGGCTCCTTTGCAGTGACTCAGCTGCTGGCGGTCCTCTCTGTCCAAGTGGGGCTTGTTCTGGCGGTCCTCTCTGTCCCAGTGGGGCTTGTGCTGGTGGTCCTCTCTAGCCCAGCGGGGCTTGTGCTGGCAGTCCTTTCTGTCCCAGCGGGGCTTGTGCTGGAGGTCCTCTCTGTCCCAGCGTGGCTTTTGCTGGCAGTCCTCTCTGTCCCAGCGGGGCTTGTGCTGGTGGTCCTCACTAGCCTAGCGGGGCTTGTGCTGGCGGTCCTCTCTGTCCCAGTGGGGCTTGTGCTGGCGGGCCTCTCTGTCCCAGCGGGACTTGTGCTGGCGGTCCTCTCTGGCCCAGCGGGGATGATGGCAGTGGCCTCCTGGGCAGCTGGGATGATGGCGGTGGCCTCCTGGGCAGCGGGGATGATGGCGGTGGCCACCTAGGCAACGGGGATGATTGCTGGCTCTGGCCTTCTGGGCAGCGGGGATGACGGCTGTGGCCTCCTGGGCAGCGGGGATGATTGATGGCTGTGGCCTCCTGGGCAGCGGGGATGATGGTGGTCTCCTCCGCCATGCTGCTCTTCCCAGACTTTCCTGGTTTCTTGTGGCCCTTCCCCACCTTGGAAGGTGTTGCAGCTGACTCCACACTCCCACCGGGACCCCTGGGAGCGGCTTTGCTGGCTGGAGTCTTCCCCCTCTCCCGCCGGGCACTGGCCAACTGTGATGCTTAACAGGTGGGGGACTGTCCGTGCTGTGGCTCCGTGCCACACTGGCTGCCCTGGTGGCCGGTGCACTCCAGATTCTGGTGACTACAGGCACCACTGGTCCGGGAGATGTTGTGGCTGAGGTGCTAGTTCAGGACCTAGGAGACGGACGGAGTGGGGGAGGTGTGGGAAAGAGGTTGTGGTTGGGCAAGAAAAGTTTTTGGGAGACACTGGGACGGGTTGCTGGAGGGGGTTTGGGAGTGGGAGAAGAGGCTGTGGTTGTAGGAGGTGTTCGTTTGCTAACTTTGGGTGAAGGTGCATGCGCTGGAGGCTGTCGTGAGGTGGATAGCTGTTGGATGGGTGTGTGCCTGCGTTTGTGTAACTTGGGAGGTGGCGTCACAGACACACTGGGAGAGGACACATGGGACGTGTGAATGGTAGTGGTGGTGTTGACTGCACATGAGTGGGGTGTGGTGGTGTGTGTGCTGGTGATGGCAGTAGTGGCTGTAGATGTAGTGCATGCAGGTGTGAGTGTAGACAAGACAGGGAGAGAGGAGGGAGACGAGGAGGAGGGGGACAGTGTGGAGGCAGTGGATGTTGGTGTGTCTGCATGTGTCTGATGCTTGCGTGAGTGCCTGTGGGATGTGTGGTGCTTATGTTTGCCTCAGCTTCCCTTGTGTGTTGACGTGTGTGCATGCTGGTCTGTAGGTGTGCTTGTGATAGGCTGGGGTACAGGGGATTGGGTCTGGGTGGAGGAATTTGGAGGGGGGAGGCTAGAGACAGGGACAATGGCTGCCATCAGTGCTGAGGCCAGAGTCTGAAAAGCTCGCTGAAGGGCCGCCTGACCAGAATGAATTGTTTGGTGCAACTGCCTTTCTACACCCTGGATGGCATTCAAAATGGTAGACTGCCCAACAGTGAGGGACCTGAGGAGGTCAATGGCCTCATCACTGAGGGCAGCAGTGGTGACTGGGGCAGGGCCTGAGGTGCCTGGGGCGAAGGTGATGCCCACCCTCCTGGGTGAGCGTGCACGGGGCAAAGGCTGAGGGGCTGCTGGGAGGGCAGTGCTGGTAGGGGGGGTGGCGGCTGTACCTGTAGATGGGGGGGCACAGATGTTGCCGCCACCACAAGGGAGCTCCCATCAGAGGACGAGTCCTTGTCGCTGGTCTCAGCTGCTGTCCCTGCCATGGAGCTCCCCTCACCCTCCGTCCCACTCGTGAAGTCCGAGTCCGTGGTGTGGCCCTCCATGGCCATGTAGGATGCAGCCCCCTCGTGCTCCGGTGCCACTGCTCCTCCGCCTGATGATGCTAATGCACACAAGAACAGGGAGAACACAAAAAGTGTGGGGGGGGGACGACAGAAGAAAGACATGTTGAGTGCATGCATTACCGCTACTGTTGGCGGACACGACAGACACAGAAGCCCCCTGCACTACGCCGCGCTCTTGGGCTCCACTGTTAAATTCCTGGGAAATGGCCTACCAGGCTATGGACGACACCTGCACACATGGATGACACAGGGGCATGACTAGGTGTACTTGGCATTCTAGAGAGGTGGGGTGGGGTTTTCATGCACGCCGCAATCCCCCCCTTCTTACATCCACCCCACTCCACACAGGCATAGCCCACACAGCATGCTCCCAGTGTACTTACCTGTTTGTCTGGAGGACCGTAGATTAGCGTGCACTGGGGAGGACCCCGTCCACGAGTTTCTCCATCTCCTCCGATGTGAAGGGAGGGGCCGTTCCCCAGACACTCGAGCCATTGTCTCTTCCAGACCGAGGTCACAGCAGAACTTGCAGTGTAGGTCCTCTCCTGTCGAAGATCAGGTATCGAGTGATTGAACAGATAGAAAATGGCGGTCACGTCCGTGGAGGTGCGTACCGTCACCGCCGGCGTACATCGTCATTGGCTCCTGGGACCCATAGGGTCCAATGTTAACCAATGCAGCATTGCGTCACTGCCACTGCCCCCAGGTCCCTGTTGTTGTTGGGGTGGTGGGTTAGCCTGGGTTCTCTGTAGTGGTGGACACACTGCTGATTGACGTATCCTGGGGACGGAGGTATGGGCCCGCTAAGTGGGTGCTGTGCTGGTGTTTTCAGAGGGGGGACGCTCTGTGGTGGCCTGTGCCAGTGTGAGGGGAACCGACTGTCCCGAGGTCCCAGATGGGCCAGGCAGGTCATCTAGATCCAGTTGGACAGAGGTGCTGTTATCACTGTGCGCCTCTTCTGTTGGTGGTGTGGACATGTGTGGACCCTCCTGTCCGGTGATGTTGGGTAGGGGTCCTGCAGGGGTATAAAAGGATGTTTATTACATCTGTGTGTGCCATGGTGTGCAATGGGTGGGTGACCGTGTACCCCAGTGCTTGCATTCCTGTGTGGGACCTTGTGTGATGATGGTTTAGGGGGGTGTATGGGTATGTGCAGTGAACGTGCTTTAGCGATGGGTGTCCATGCTTTGTTGTTGCATGCAGGGCTTAGTGTTAGGATGTGTGGTTTGTGATGTTGGGACATTTGTGAGGAGTTAGAGTGATGGGGTGAGGGTGAGGGTGGGGGTATGTGATGGCATGCAGGTAGGGTGGAGAATGTAATAGTTAAGATTTGACTTACCAGAGTCCATTCCTCCAGCTACTCCTGCGAGGCCCTCAGGATGCAGAATCGCCAAGACCTGCTCCTCCCATGTTGTTAGTTGTGGGGGAGGAGGTGGGTGTCTGCCGCCAGTCTGCTGAACCACCAGGTGCTGTCTTGAGACCACGGAATGCACCGTCCCCCGTAGGTCGTTCCACCTCTTCCTAATGTCATCCCGATTTCTTGGGTGCTGTCCCACTGCGTTGACCCTGTCCACTATTCTTCACCATAGCTCCATCTTCCTTGCAATGTGTGCTGCACCTGTGATCCGAATAGCTGTAGCTCTACCCGGATGATTTCCTCCACCATGACCCTGTGCTCCTCCTCCGAGAACCTGGGGTGTCTTTGCCGTGGCATGGGGTGGTTTGGGTGATGTGTGAGGTGGTGTGTGGGGTGATAAGTGTGCTGATATGTAGTGGGATGTTGTGTGAGGTGCGTGGAAGTTATGTGGGTGATGGTGTTGTGTGCCTGTGGATGCTAGTATTGTTGATGGTGGTGTCTCTCTGTGCTTCTTTCTCAGTTGTGGTCGTAGGGGTTTGTGGGTGATGTGGGTGTGTGTTTTATATTGTATTGGGTGTGTGGGAGTGGTGTGTGTATGTGTATCAGGTGTGTGTATTTCGAATTGTCCAATGTGGTTGTGTTTTGTAAATGTGTGTGTATTTTGAGCGCGGCGGTAAGCGGCTTTTACCGCCAATGTTGTAATGACTGCCAAAGTCTGGGAAATCTCAACTGATGTGTACTCACCGGGGTGGATGCCATTTGTTAAATGCTAGGAAGAAGTGGGACTGACTGGAATGCTAAGCCCAACAGGTCCTGTCCCACACACTCCAAAACCAGAATCAGTGTTCACTTGCTCAAGCCAATCTAGTAGAGAAGAATTAAATGAACTGTACACACCTTGGACGATGTAAATTGTGAAGTGTGTGTAGTGGAGACAGTGACATGACTCAGAATCCCAGGAGGCCCTGTTCCTCCAATTATAAAAAAAAAACACCAGTGGTCACTTGATCAAATACCCTTGCCTGATAAATCACATTTGAGATTCACTCCACTGGGAGTGAGCTGCATACAAACCATGCTCAACGCCTAAATGTGTCTAGCTACCTGGTTCCATCCTGACCTACTAACCCAAGAGGAAACCATTGAAGACAGGTAGGACAGCTTACCCAGTGTGCTAAACAATGATCCCATAAGCTCCAAGAGGCATAACCATATTGGTATTGGTACCACACACATTAACACTGCACTAACCACATGATGAATTCTTTCACATATACTACAAACTCCTTGGTATGCCTATATCACATTCTTCTAGACGTCAAAATGCCTAAATACCAACTGTGTCTAGCCAGTGTTTTCCCTGCACTGGTGGCAAGATGACACTCCGAGGCCATCCCCCCAAGGAACAATGTATTGCACGTCTCAGCAGCTGTGGCAGTTAAGGAGAGCTGGCATGCTCCAGAAATGTCATGTCAAAACAATCATTACCAGGTGTACCTGTCACAATATGTTTACATGCTAGATGACTATGTACAAGGCTTCTGTGAAATGTCACCATAAATGATTGCAGGTAGATGTTACAATACCACCAGTAACATGATTTCTTTCACATCAACAGGTATTGCTGACACTGGCCATATAGATGCCCCTGAAGAGACTGCTACAAAACCCCAGGATGAAGCCCTCATTGATGACAACACTCCTGGACAGCTCAATGTGGAAGATGGTTCTGGGCTCACTGCGCAGCCTGGTCAGACACCACCAGGGAGTCTCACTGTGGCCACATCAACACCTCCCAGCCCGGTTGCATCAACATCAAGGGCAACCATGTGCTCCCCAACCTGTGCCCCTTGAACAGTGACAACCATTTTGTGCCCCAAGTCCAGGATCCTGACTCGCAACAGACATTTCTGAAAATGATGGTCCAGGAACCAGTGGAAGAGGGCACAAAGTGGCAAGGGCATAGGCTCATGAGCATAGGGTGCATGAGAGGGATGCTGTGGTCCAGTTGGGTGAGGCCACTGGTGAGGACACCATCAGCCATGTCTTGGTGGTCTCCTGCGGGAGTCACAAGGCAATATAGGCCAGTTACTAACTGAACTCTGTGAAACAAAGCAGCTGCAGAGCGAATTCATGCAGGAAGTGTGTGCACAATGGAAGGTCCACCATATCAACATGGCCTCCCTAACAGGGGTGCTGAGGGATATCAACACTACCCTGAGCAGGGATCAACAGCAAGACTCCACCCCTTCCCTTGGCATGTCAACACCTGTCACCTCTAAATTCGTATCACTTGAAGGGAGGCCTTGCCAGTGAAAGGACCCACCTCAGCCATAACCTGCCTCTGTAGCAGCAGATCACCCCTCATGTAAGCGGGGCATCCAGTGAAGTGTTTGGGAGGTACGGATGGCAAAACACCTACCACTACCAGCAAATGACCTCCTTTGTGTGCCATTTTCGCTGTTGACTATTCCTCAACCACCTTCCATTTCTAATGGGAGGAGTACACTGGGATTTGGCCTTACAATGCTGTGACATCTACTACAACAATTTAATTCACCATGACTGAACCCTTCCCTATCCTCTTCCGTCATATACCTATTTTTGTTTTATTCACAAATTTAGAATAAACACAATCTATCACAAAGTTTGTGTCTGCTTGCTTCTGTTCCAAATTTTGCTATTTTGAGATGTAAGGCCATGTGAAGCAAATGATGAAGACACACAATACTAGTACAAGGAGGGATATATTACAGGTACAGTGTCCTGCTAAGGATTACAACCAACATACATAAACACATTTGTACACATGTCTGGTCACACCAAATATTTTATTCTACTGTACAGTACATAGGCTGTTCTAATGTCTGGACTGCCAAGGCCAAGAATGGGTGACTAAAATTGTGTCAAGGTACACAGACCAAGGTACAGCCCCCCAGACCATGGTAGGAATGGCCTTGTCAGACATTGTCCTGCAGAATAGGCAAAAACTAAAAGTGGATAGTGACCCCAGCCTGAGCCTTATCACATACCACACCAAAGCAATACGACATTAGATACCCAAGGTACAGACAGAGGGCAGTACAACAGTCCCAAACACAGGCACATCATGATCCAATGACCATGTATGTGCAGGTATGACACATACATATATCAGTGTTCTGACACAGGCACTGTGGCCTTCATTGATGAAACACATCTACAGCTACAGAAGGGTCATACAATAAGAGTGACTAGCCTATGTGAAGAGTGATTGCCTTGCTTGCACATGATGACAACATATTTTGTGCCCACTTAATCACATACATGATGCAACTGGCCCACCACAGCACACTAAACAAGTACAATCTGCACTTCAGACCTTCCACCCAAACACTGTCCAAGCTGCCTGGCACAGGTCTCATACACCCCGAATCTGTGACTTATATTAGCTGGAAGAATTAATTCCACTTCCATGCCAGAACAGCATCAGAAACCTGTCAATGTCGAAACTTTGAAACGCCCACATGAGTGTGTCATGGTGAAGGTACCTGGACAAAGACAAAACAAAGAGTATGGGCTTTAAAAATTCCTATTACCTCATTCATATGGCAAGCATCTGGAAAGGAACTTACATTGCAATAAGACTTACACAGATGATGTAGCTACATCAAGGGAGGGATATGTCACAGACTAATACTTCATGTGCCCTTTGGCTGTACATTATAGAGTAATAGCTCCCCAGTTCTTGCTCAAACACTCTAACACACATTCTAACAACTACAGTTCTTCGTACAGTCACAGTCATTATGTCACATGACATACACTCAGGGAAGGTAGCTGTTGATGAGATCTTCCCGCAAGTCATCTCCCTCCTCTTCACCACTCTCATCCTTACTCGGCATTTCATGAGACTCACCCAGTGGCACTGCAGGCTGCCCCTCCTCTAGTATGTACAGGATTTTCCTCCTCAGGGTAAGGTTGTGGAAAATGCAGCAAACCACAGTGATCTTACACACTTTCCTGGGTGAGTAGAGAAGGGCTCCACCAGTCCGGTCCAGAGAGCGAAACCTGGCCGTCAGGACCCTACAAGCCCACTCCACTACCTGCCTTGTTCTTACATGGACCTCACGGAAGCGGACTTTCTCTGGCTTAGTTGGATTCTTTTTTGGCAACAACAACCATGGACTGCTTGGATATGCAGCATCTTTAGGAATGGGACATATGTACAACAATTAGTCCCTCTTATCAGAATTATGCCACCAGACATTGCACGCACACAAACAGGATAGATGTAGCTTTCCAACCAGCCAGGTCCCCGCTGGGTACAGTCATGACATCAGCTGGGGGATCGTGCTGTTCCGCATAATGAAGGAGTAATGGACTGAAAACAGATACCGGGCACAGACCTGTGAAATGTAGAGGTCCACCAAACATATACTTGTTCTTTGGCATTTGGTGGGAGCAAGCCAAAATGTGTGCCATAAATAGCCTCTACTGTAGGAGGCAGGCTCTCTATGCAGGGTGCAAAGCAGGCACACTGTGCAGGGAGTCCGGGCAACCACACCTTGGTTTACAGAGGTAAAAACTAGACCACCTAATGCTATAATTATTATTGTAGCTTGGTCGAGCAGTTATGCTACTCTTGGAGAAGAGCAAAGCATTTGTTGTAATCGCAGTATCAATAAAGCAAGACTCACGCTGAAAAGAATAACTCAAGACCAATTTACAAAAATACTTCTGATTTTTATAAAATTGTGAATACTGAGATCATCAAAATCCTGTAAGTACTTTTTAAGTTATGATGTTTTAAAGTTTAGAAAATGTCTCAGTTATGTGTGCACCATAGGAACCAATTGAGAAATACTTTAAAAATGCATCTAAAATCAGGCAATGCATTTACCAATGCCTCATTTTGCAGATAGTTTGAAATCGTCAGTGTGCCCTGTGGACCAGCTGAAGAGGTTCGGGCAGCTCCTGGTTATGGAGCAGCTGCAGAAAGTCATTGTAGTTGGTGTAAGGCCACTAGTGGGGACCACTTGGAAAAGCACTGCACAGTTGGACTTCAAGGTGAGCCCAGTAGGTCCCCTTGAAATGTCGAGGTCACAAGGGGTGGTGGATTCTTAGAACACAGCTAGATCTTCAGTGCAGGGCACAGGATAGCCAGGTGCAGAGTGCACTGCTGAGCAAGAGCTATGCGCAAAGGTGTCCTAGGAAGCAAGAAGTAGGTTGTTTGATGGTTGCTTTCAGGTCAGCAGGAGCACTCTGGTGGGAGGTCCTGGGGTTTTCAGAAGTCCTTCAACTGGGGCTTTCTCCTGGTCCTTTTTCAGTCCAAAGTGGATTGTCCTTCTTGGTGTCCAATGTGGAGTAACCAGTACTTGGGGCTATTGCACTGTTCAGACACTGGAGGCTGCAGTGTCACCAAACTTAGCTCACTGGTAGAGTCTATCCTCACTGTCTATCAGGAAAAACCTGGTCTGGCTGTGGTGCCATCAACCTAATCATGTCCAGATGCAGTTTCTTCTGTAAGAAGGTGAAGTAAAGGATGTAGAGGATTACTGCTGGAGTCTTGACATTTGAATCTGAAGAACACCCAGGAGAGAGACCCTAAATAGCCCTGAAAGGAGAATTGGTCAGCTACACAGGTAAGCACCTATCATGGGAGGGCTCTGACTTCACCTGCTGGCACTGGCCACACAGATGCTCCCAGCGTGCCCTCCCAACTTGGAATCCAAGATGGCAAAACCCAGGGACCCTCTGGAGGAACTCTTAGCACCACCCATGGGATGGTGATGGACAGGGGAGTGGTCACTCCCCTTTCCTTTGTCCAGTTTCACGCCAGAGCAGGGACTGGGGGGTCCCTGAACCGATGAAGACTGGATTATGCAAGGAGGGTACCAGAATTGCCCTTCAAAGCATTTCCAGTTGGTTGTAGAGGCCACCCCTCCCAAGCCTGTTACACGTATTTCCAAAGGGAGAGGGTCTAACACCAATCTCCCAAAGCAAAGCTAATATTTTTTTCTGCCTTCCTGCGCTTGAGCTACTCAAGCAACAGGAGGGCAGAAATCTGTCTGAGAGGTGGCAGCTGCTGGTGCTGCCTGGAAAACCTCAGAAAGCTGTAATGGCAATACTGTGGGTCCTCTAAGAAGCCCCCAGAGTGCATAGAATCATACAACCAATGCTTGCAAAAGCATTGGGGTATGATTCCAACATGTTTGATACTAAACATGCCTGTGTTCAGAGTTACCATTATATAGCTGGACATAGGTAGTGACCCATGTCCAGTACACGTGTGAAATGGCATCCCCACACTCATGAAGTCAGGGAAAATGATCCTGGAGGTCATGAGGGCACCTTTGCTAGTGCAGGGGTGCCCTCACACACATGTACTCTGCACCCTACCTTCAGGGCTGGAGGGCCTACTATAGGGGTGACTTCTAAGTGACCTGGTGCAGTGTAAATGGCAGTGAAAGGGTGCATGCACCTTTTCACACAGGCTGCAATGACAGTCTTGTAGAAGCCTTTTAATGGTCTCCCTATGGGTGGCAAAAGAAATGCTGTCGCCCATATGGATCCCCTGAATTCCCAATGCCCTCGGTACCTAGGTACCATATACTAGGGACTTATACCAGGGCACCAGTATGCCAATTGTGGGTGAAATACTGGATTACCAGTATGCAGTAACCATAATTTAAGGGATACAGCATAACTATTGGGGTCCTGATTGTCAGGATCCCTGTAGACACAGTCAAGCACATTGACAAACAGGCCAAAAGTGGAGGGAACCATGTTAGAAAAAAGCCACTTTCCTACAGATCTCCACTAACTGAGCTGCTGTGTAGCGCCTCTGGGAATAATCATGCCAAGTCCAGCAGGTCATAGGGCCCCTGCATTCTCTCCAGAGGAGCTGGAGAGGCTAGTGACTGAGATTCTACCCCTGTATGAACAGCTCTATGGTGCATCGGAGGAGCAGGTAAGTGCCTCATGTGCACATTTTTCTCTGTACTTCACCATCCTTTCGTGATTGTGCCCATGTCTGCCAGATTGACTACTCTAGTGCATGTAGGTGCACTCTGGGAGGCATCCGTTGGATGTTTAATATGCAGGTATCAGTGGCCAGTGCCATATGTTGAGTTCATTTACCTTGTGGTGTGTGTGTTTTGTGTGTTCCTAGATTCACCTTGTGTCAGATGCACATAACTAGGTTAGGTGACATTACAGCCATTCCCTGAACTCTCTTTCCTCATGATTGTTGTATATGTGAGACAACATGCATTTACTTGATACCATGAGCTGAGTATTCACATTGTATGATTCAATTGAGAGTAATGTGAGCAATCTTTATCATGCCACAGAGATTTCTTTACACAACTGTCCTTGATACACTGTTGTTTGCAAGGCATACCATAAGTCACACTGCTTAACGTTGCCAAACTCATCACATGCCAAATTGCTGCTGGCTACATGATGTACTGTTATGCATGGAAGTAATAGGAATTGGGTTTCATGCAGGTTCTGTCTGCTCAGCCTGCAGAGACCAGAGTCTTATAAGTATATATCCCAGTATGGGTCCTGGTCTAGTCTGGGGTGGAGTCACTGTGGCTATGCAACTGTGGCACTGTGCCCACTCCCTGAACCCCAGCAGATTCTGTCATGTGAGAAATATGAGGTTCTGGGATGAAATACTGCCCATCCTTTGATTAGATTAGGAATGGGTACAGGGATACGTTGTTAAGCAAGTCCATATGTACATTTTGACTCTTTGTCAATGTGTGTCTTTGAATAAGGGCAGGTCCCTTAGTCCCACAGCTCTGCTGTCGCCTTCCCACAGGTCATATTTGTCCTGTACAGGCTTATTGCATAAATGTCAGCCCTATAGTGCAGACAATGTGTTGATTTCTGGAAGGCCATGATATGTGACTTAGGAGCCTGGTCACAGAGCAGAAACTGGACAACATATACCTTTGTTTGTTGGAATTCATGTCTGTGGGATGGACACATATTTATATAGGGGCATTCTATGTACAGCTATATACCACAGACTCCCACCCCATGAAGTAGCATGAATATGCATTTATTAGTCCTCATGTCCACACATGGACAGAGATGAAGCTTTCTGTACCCACCATCCCAGTTCCTTCATTATTACCCACGTATGATGTTTGAGTTAGTACTCTGACAGTAGCCTGTAGGGACTGTATGTAGAGAGTCATCCTCACAGAGTGTGAATGTGTTGTTCCATTCATGCCTCAGGAGTTTACCTTTCAGAAGCCACAGAGGCTTGCTGAGTCTCATAGTGGCTCACATCTCAGCCAGGTTGCTAAGGCATGGGCTACATGATGTCAGTAAGCTTGCTTAGTCATTGTAGGGCCTGAGCAGGATGGTGTGCTGGTCTGCACAATCATAAATGTATGTCTGTAGTCATGCCCATGTACCTCTTGGCATGTATGTGTCACACTTGGGGGGTTTTGACAAATAGGGAAATTCTAGCTTGCTGTTTCTGACATGTATATGACTCAAATATTTGTGATGAAACTTGGTATCATAATCTCTTGATGTGTCTCTTGCATCCATGCAGGTCATCTCCCATCAAAAGAAGGGGATATGGCAAGCCTTCGCCAAGAAGGTGCAGACCCTGGGGGTCCACAGTCAGTGGAGTGCCCACTGCAGAAAAGGGTGGGAGGACCTGAGACACTGAGCCTGGAAGATCAAGGAGGCCCAGCTGGAGCTGTCTTCGCAACGTGGGCGGGGAGCCAGTCGGACCAAGGCCCCCCTCAATGGTCCGCATTGTGGCAGTGGCCTATCCAGAGCTTTATGAGCATTTGAGGGCAGCACCACAAGGGGGTGAGTACAGGGCATATTCCTGACTATCCCATTGCCAAGTGATTTAGTTAGGTTCTGACAGCTCTCCCTGACAATTAGGGATGAGCCATGTGTCACACACAGAAGATGAGAGACTGTTTGTGTTAACATGAAATGTGTTGTATACTGATGTGCCCTAGGGACCTAGGACACACCTTGCTGAAATCTACAAACCACTTGCTCAGCAGGGACCACATATGGCTGTCTACATAGATCAATCATGTACTGTTTTTGTTGCAGTGGGTATAATTACTATGCAACAGACAGGCCAAATGTAAGTAGGTGATGGATCACTGTACTCTGCAATGTGTCTGGGTAAGTGTGTTTCTTGGCATCTGTCAACCAGAAGTTAGCTTTCTTCAGCATATTATGTGTGCTGGTTCCTTACCGTAGTCAGTAATGTGAAGGTCCCCAACATACATGTGACAGGGCTTAAATTGTTCTTTGGATGCAGTTCTAGGTTGCTACTTTCCCTTAGTTCCTTTCCATGCCTCACGTGTGGCCTACCTGAGCAACAGTAATACTACCACCATGGCTCTATTGGGACAAATATCACTTGGTAAAGTGTACATTGTTGATTATTTCACAGTGTGACATGGATATTTCCATGTCACCTTCTTCCAGATATTGTGCTGCTGTTATCAACATGGCATGATTTTGTATCATCAGTCCTCATTGTTTGGTCATCGTGTATGTGGCAAAGAGATGTCTGCATGACCTTGTATGGGATCTTTTGAAATGCATTTTTATTGGCCTACTGTTGTATGCCAACAGGTGATTTTGGTCTGCTCCATGAAGAAAAGCTTTGAAGGTGATGGTGTCTGTCTTATGATGGTTGAATGGTCATTGTGATTGTACAACTTCAGCCATGCAACTGTAGTTGTGTGAGATCCTGAATTTCCTGTGGGCAACTGTTGTCAGTTCAGATGGCTTGCATGCATATGGTAGAGTACATGTATATGCCACATAGGTGGACTTTTCTGCTGGGCCACGTTGACATCATGGTAATGTTTGTGACTCAGAGGTGTTGTTCAATTGTGATTTTGGACATGTGATGACCCTATTTCTCTTTGTAGTTGCAGCATCAGCACTGGAAATTAAAGGAGATGGGGCAGAGCTGAGTGGGAAAGCATCTGACCACGGGACCCTGGGTCAAGACACAACTGACACAGAGGACTCAGTGGCCAGGAGGGCGAGGGGAATGTCACAAGGGGGGGTCGCAACATCATCCTTATTATCATCAGATTCCTCCTCCAGTTGATACTCCATTATTGTCAGCCACCCCCGTTCTATCAGTGCCCTCCCTGTTGCTCCTCACCAAGCTGGCCGTGCTCAGTCCCCCAAGAGGGTGGGAGTCTCCTTTGCCACAAGCACCTCCGCCCCCTGCCCCTGTTACCCCTGCTGCCCTCAGTGAGGAGGCTATTGACCTCCTGAGAAGTATCTGTGTGGGTCACGTAGCCATTGTGAATGCCATCCAGGGCCTGGCCACCCAACTGCAACAAACCAATGCATTCCCGGAAGGCATTCATGGTGCAATGGCTGGCCTACAGAGATCTTTTCAGGCTCTGGTTTCTACATTGACGACAGCCGGTCATCCTCCAACTTCCATCCCACCTCTCTCTTCCCTATCCATACTTCATCTCTCTCTACCTACCAAAAGCACTCTGATAGATCTCCACACTTTGCATCAACACACAGGGTGAGCACAAATAAACACGAGCACCACAAAACACACAGACATGCAAGCAAACAACATCCACCCAAAGACACAACAGTTACAACTTCCCCAGACACACCTACCACCGACAGCATCACACACACAACATTAGGCATACATCAGGCACAACTCCAGTCACCGACACACTGCAACACCCATCATACCCACAGACACCACCCCAGCAGATCCCAGACATCCACCTCAGGCACCACACCGCAGACACCACAACTACAAACACATAGACATCCACCACATCCAGTCAACCCACAGCCACCACCACAACAGCCACATACACATCCACCACTTCAGACTCTGACACCTCTAACTCCCAGGTCTCAAGAAGACACATAAACACACTCACTCACCCACCCAACAGACACTCACCACACACAAGCATACCTCCCAGAAGCACGCACCCACAACATCCACACTAACAGGCAACCACTCCTTCTCTCCAAATATCAACCCCCTTCTGATGACCGTCCCCATGTACCTAATATATGATTTATGTTTGACCTTGACCTTTGCTCTGTTTCCTCCACCCCATCCCATACCCAAGAGGCACCCACCCAGCTCCCAGTTCCTCTCTTTCAACTCCCAGCCTTTCTCTGCCCACCTCTGCAAAAACCCATACATCTCCCCCCAAGAAGAAGCCCACCCCTTCCAAAAAGAAGACCACCCCTTCCAAGTCAACCCCCCCTCCCAAATCCACCCCAAGGATAATCCCTGATGTATATGTTTGGTGCATGGATATGTGGATGTAAATGCAATTGTGTTGTCATGGCATTGTGCACTGTTTGTTATGGGAAGTATTTCATCTTGTGTTGTACACTGTGAGCATGTAGGATATCAGACTTGTCCCCTGATATGGCTTATGGGTTCATTCAATTTGTGTCAGGTTGAGTTTTGATTGTGCAGACATGGAGTGTGTTCAGTTGTGTTAGCTTTGTTTGCATTTGAGTGTGCATGTTTCCATTCAGTTGTGTGTGCCTTGCATCTAGTTCTTGTATAGGTATGTCCCATGCAGTTGCAGTTGTATGTGCTCTGTTGACTTGCACTTCCACATTGGGCAGACAAGCCTGCCATTTGGGTCTACTTCTGTTTGTCCCTGAGACACATGTAGGGCCATTTCCTGTGCATGTTTTGTTTTAGGGGCATTTGCAAAGTGATTAGGTGTCCCAGTGCAGCCTCCACCCATGAATGGTACTGATGGCCCAGTCCCTATTGGGCAGGTATAGTTGGCATGGTGCGGGGCTCTTTGTCTATTTGTCTCTCTGTCTATTGTGTATGCCATTGTCCTTCCATTGTGCTGTGTTGTATGTGATGACAGTCCCTGTCTCGTGCGGAATGTTAGTGTGTGAGATGTATTGGTAGATGTGATGTTTGTGTTGTTGGTGATGTGTGAGACAATGCTGTGTAGCTAGTCTTCACTATCCCTGTGTCTGAGATGTGTAGGCGTGTGCTTTTGTGTAGGGTTGCTGTGCAATGTGGGTGACCAGCCCAAAGGGAGCATATTGTAACTGTGAATGTCTCCATCTTCATGTATAATTTGCACTGTGTACACGGTGAGACATGAACTTGGTGCCTGTAGAGTGACCCCTATATGATTTGGATGACGGCGCTACAATCTGCTGTTAAGGTTGATGAGACAGGTAGGTGTGTGTACTTACAGTTGGTTGCGCTCATGGTAGCGTTGATTTTGTGCTTCTTCGATGCTCAGCAACAGTGGCAGGATGTGCGTGATGGGTTCCATGGTGGCCCCGGACATGTGAGGCTGCTTGCAGGTGAGTGTCTCCCTTTATTGTCCCAATTTCTGCCTTCTGAAACTTGGTGGTTGGACTGCCATGGTCACATTGGCAGTGTGCAACCTCATCATGTGTCTGGTGGCAGGACTTCAGGGGTCTTTGCTCCATAGACCCACATGACTCATAACACGGTGGTCCTACCACCATCCTGACAGTGGTTGGACTGTCCCTGCCGCCATGGCAGTCGATGGATTGCCAAACTCGTAATGCAGCCCTCTGTCTTTGGTTTTATGCAGATATTTTACCCAGACCATACCTTGCTTGGACAAAGTTTCAGGATTGTGAAAAAGCTGCACCTCCCCCAGGTCCAACAGAGCAGAGTGGACATAGTTAATCCAGGGAATATTCAGCCCTCTGTCTCATGATAAACAGTCTAGGACTATGTCCCAGTTAAAAGCAGCCTGCCGGTTGATCCATATCAAGCATTTACAACAACAGTGGGGCTAGCGTAATAGAGTCCTCCACATATTCTATCCCTAACTCCTGCTGCAGAATAAAGGTGGAACACCTAGAAGTCTCCTCAGTCTACTATTTTGCACACCCTGGAGTGACTTGTGGTTACTACATCCCCAAATACCAGCACAGTACATTAGAACTGGGAGGCACTTTCTCCTTTTTACCTCCAGTAATTGGACAACAAGTTTTTTCCCCAATGCGTCTGGCCAGGTTTAAAACATACTCACCCAAAGAAGGAGAAATTCTGGGTAAGAGCCACAGGGTGACCTTGCAACTTAGTACCCCGTATCTTAGTCTGCTTTAAGCTGCACATCATTGTGAAAGTTTTAGAGTGATTAGTATCCAAACCCAGGGAGCCCATAAAGGTAACAAATTCTTGAAATAGTATCTTGAAGCCATTCAGGGTTCGTGACAACAAATCAGCATCATCCACATAAAACAACACGGGAACCCTTTTGCTACCAATAGAAAGGTCATCGGAGATCTTGGCAGAAAGGGTGGTGCCCATGCCATTTATGTAGAGCAAAAACATCAGGGGGGCTAGAACACACCCCTGGCATACTCAGTGCCATATCTTAAAACCTGCTGTCCTCTCTCCTGAGGGACCAAACTGGACTGACGCAGCGAGGTCAAAATGGAGGGCTCTCAAAAACTGGACTAGGTCATCATCAATCCCCAAATCAGTCAGTATCTCTCAGATTTTGGACCTCATCACACTGTTGAAAGCGCAGCACAGATCTATGAAGGCCAGGCAAATGCAGCCCTGCATGGTGAAGGTGTATTTATTAATCAGCAGGTACAGATTAAGAAATTGCTCCATTGTGCCAAGCCCCTCATGGAATTCATACTGCATCTCCGGCAGGATGGTAGTTTCACCCGACCCAGTCTAAAAGGTGGACCAACACCATTCTGCCCACCAACTTGACAGCAGAGTCCACTAGCGATATCGGGCGATAGCATTCTGGGGATTGGGAGTTTCCCTTTTTGAAAACAGGGACAATTATGGCTGATTACAAAGATTGAGGTAGACCTGTCTTGCCAAACTTATATTCCACAAAATCATATTTAAAATGACTACCTGGATTGACCTAGTTGGCTCCTTGTAAATGCATCATCAAAAAAATACAGTAGATAATTTCATTTCTATAGTGTGTTAATTTCCACATTTTTACAACATTCATAAACCCTGGAAGTGTGAAAGACACTGTCATTTATATATAGTTACATTGCTGTTCTGAATATTAAAAAGCACACTCTCAACATATACATAATTATAGAATATATTTTTTAACAATGCCGGATTAATTATCTCTTCACAGCACACATACCAACTTACCTGCAATAGAATATATATGTTTAAATAAGGTTAAGAATGCACCGTGTAGCGCACCTAAAATATAATGTCATTTCTGAGGATTATTACTAGCAAAAGAGGTTACCTCATGCATCTCTACCCCTGTCAGATATAAACTCAGCTCACAAGGGTTATTTAAGGCATATATTTATGCCAAGGTTTAGAGCTCTGTACCGAATCGGAGTAAAGGCTTTTTTTTCAAAATTATGTTCCAGGAATACCAAAGCCCTATCTACTGCAGCATGATTACTCTGAATACCATAGCACAATCTATTATGCGTCTGCTGCAAACTAAAAAGACCAGCATTTAAATATATTCTATACAGCACTCTAAGTACATTGTTAAGAACATTTTGGAAAAATCTCATTCTCACAAACGAAATATTCTTTATATTACAAGCAGGAGGTAAACATTGCAATCCTTAATTTCACTTTTCAAATAAAGAAACATGTATTTATTATTTTCCCATTTGTAGATACTTTTGTCATGCTTTTCATATCAAACCTTAATTATTTATTCAAAAACGGCTCAGCTTTATATTTATTTCCGTCAAGTTTGCCCAAAAAGCCGATTTCGCCAATCTTTTCTGGAGTAGCCATTGTCCCAGTATCACAGAACCAATGTTGCCTAAAAAAAAATATTACACCCCCATTACATCTCTCTCCAAAGGACAAAGATAGTTTTCCACAGCGAAGGAGTTAGGGATAGGTCTCAGCTTAGAAGCGGACCCAACATTCACCCCTCCTCACCACCCACATCTACCCAAGCATCCACAAATCTGTGCAAACCCTGATTAGGGTGGGCAACCCCGGGTCTTCAACTATGCACACAATACAGTTCAACTTAATATATATCTTGCAGAGGGACCTCTGAAAACACCCATCCCACCTCAGAACCAGTGATTAACCAGCAGCACACAACCTTTGCATGTAGAAGTGCTGAAGCAGGTGTTTTAACTAGAAATAATTAATGAGTGTTTATGTATTTTGAATAATGAATCGTGTAGAAAATAAATAACGTAGAAAAATAATGCACACGTTTGGAGAATGTGACCTCGGAGAATGGCCATGAGTGTTCACGAAATCTACTAATTGATGATTAATACTTATGAAATATTGAAAATGTATTAGATTAATGTAGTAATGTGTCATATTTAGCATTATGAAGTATGCTCTAGTTTATTAATTATAGGCCTTAGCTTAGCGAGTGTCTTGGCCTAGTTTTGCCAGGCCTCATGCAGAAGCTGTATATCTTAGCGTTTAATAAAAATGCTGAAAGAGTGAGCTAAACTGTGAAATGACCATTGCCTTTTATAAAGTGCTTAACCAAAGCTTTCTGTGAGAACCAACGGACAGGAGATGATGTTTCAAGTAATGTAACAAATTGTGTGAGATGTACTTTCTCAGGACCTGAACAATGAAGACACTGACTGGAGATGAAGAGGCAACAAAAATGTTACCTGACGCGGCGGATAATGAGGACATCGTAAAGTGGACCAATCAACTTTGTGTGAAGAGCGAAATATTAGAATTCATAGATTTGGAATAGAAATATTATTGGGAAGTGTATAAACGTATGATTAATGGACCAACAGGGAATTAGGGAATAGTTTAGGTGACTTTGATATAACAACGCGACAGAGGGAAATTAGACAGACAATGAGACCAGAGATCTTGAGTGACTTTGGGGGAAGAAGAGACTTTAGAAGAGATTCAAGATTCTGTCATTGGGCTCGTACTCTCTGACTGAGAGCCTGATGCTTTGCTGATTGATTGATGACCTGAGGACAAAGACTTATTCTGTTTTCTGACCCATACAGTGGATAGGTATATATGACAATGTGACTCTAATGCATTTGTATGCCTTTTCTTTCTAGGTAGCAACTGCGCTGTTTTGATCGATTAATAGTTAGATGTTTTCCTAAATTTGTGTTCTAAATTTGTTTTGCATGAAGCCCAACATGCTGACGCTAATCTGGGTTAGATGAGGTCATTCACATGACGACTGATGAATTACAGGGACAAACGTTTGATGAGTTATCTTGTTGAATTCTATGTATCACATATCTTTATTGCAGCTGACTCTGCTTTTGATTTGCACTTTGGCTTTAGAATGTGTTGTGATTCAAACTTTGACTAAATTGTGTTTCTTTCGTCATTTTGGTCAACCAGTATTATTCTTACATGTGTCCATTTGATTTTGAGATTAATCTACATGATTTTAGCATTGTTATTATAAGGGAAATAAACTTACTAAACTTTACTTAAGGTGTGGTTATTCATGGCTGAAAAGTCATGGTGTGTGACAATTACTGACTCCATTGATTATTGAATTTTGACTAATGATTATTGACTATATTGTATTGATTATTGTTATGTACTGGAACCATGACAAGAACATCTTAAACAAGTCAAAAGGTTAATCGACCTAATCACGCCCCCTTGTAAGTTTACTTATTAAGATCTGACTAGAAGAAGCAACAAGTTGGCTGCAGGGCCTCTATTGTTACTGCATCCAATGTCCAGTCTCCTTCCGACAGACCAGCTCCTGCAAGCAGCCAACCTACTTCTCACACGGCCTTCAGTCATCCATAGTAGGAGATTGACCGCATGCACACCCCTACCTAGACAACCATCCAACTACTTTGCACAGCCATCGGCTATGCACAGTGAGGGCTGGCCACTGTAAGAGACTGATGCTGTACAGCTGTTTACACATTAGAGAATTTGTCTTGTGGCCTACTGTCAGACTTTATTTCATATGCTTTCACAAGTTACTGGCACTCTATTCCATATAGTTTTCTAGGAGTTAAAATGCTGTTTTTACTTCTTCACATGTAGTACTTGTATACCACACTTGTGATCAGCACGTGACTACAGTGAAAAGAGAGTTTTCACTCTAATTTGTAAAGCTGAAACTCACCACTTCTGTCGGCCTAGCAGTAGCCCACTTTTTGGATTCTTTCTGAAGTGTGTTTCTTAAGGGTTCCATATCCCTGGAGGTCCCATTTCTTTGTCAGAATGTAAGAGAGGAAAGTAAGCATATTTCCACTTGCAACATTTTGTAGCTGTATGACATCGTTAGATAACCAATGTGTACAGTAAGTGAAACACACACAATTAAATACATAAACTATTAAAAATAATAACTACATATTTGTTGAACATAAACATTCAGACAATGTGAAAACCATCACTTAATTATTAACAGTTTTGAACACTAAATGCAATTTCACATTGCTTTACAGCCATATTCTGTTAAATAGGAACAATCCATTTACGTCTTATACATCAATACATTTAGCAATTTACGAGATTTCTTCTAAACATTTTCCTTACACACTGGACAAACATCAAATTTCATAGGTAAGGGTTTCCATTTAAAGTGAAAGCTGTACATGGGAATGCCATCAGTCCTGAATTGTAAGTACACTGCCCACTCAAGTTCAACTTTTTTTATCAAGAAATTGGTAATATACTAATGTATGATTTATCCATATGAACGTTTCCACCAGAGTACCCTTCCTTGAGTCATAAAGCCATGTTTCAGATACCAATGACCAATACCTAGATTTCAATACCGGTACTGATTCTTTTCTAATATATTCAGATGTATCCTATAATTCTTGCAATTTAAATGGTACAACCAGGATTCTATATAACAAACAATGGTCATTTGGATCCCTGATTCAATATATTTAGTTTCATAACCTATTCCCTATAAGAGCCAAGCAGGCCATTCAGCCAGAGTCTTTTCCACTATTAATGTGTGTGTAAATTTGTCCTAAGTCCTAAGTCCATGTTAAGAGCATCATTGTATTGCTTAGGGACATGCTAAATATTGTGCCTTTAAATTTAGTCTCAGTTTTTATAAGATTAGGTAACGTACAATTGCCCCACATCTCTGTGTCATACCGTTCAGTGCCCAACTCTTTCAGGGGCGTATTTATACTCTGTTTTCACTGGAATTGCATCATTTTTTTATGAAAATCCGGCGCAAACTTAACTCCATATTTATGTTTTGATGTTAGACCCATCTAGCATCAAGATAATATTGTTAACGTCATTTTTTTGATGCGTGAAATCTCTGTGCATCAATGAGATGCATGTTAGGTGTTACCATCCAAAAAATCACTCATAACACCCTAGCGCCATATTTATTCTCCCAGGCAAAAAAGATTCACGGGTGGGAGGCGGACCCAGACAATGACATTAACACCGATTTGCATCAAAATTTAACGTCTGGGTCAGGGCAGGCGTTAAAATGAGGCAAACACACCACTACTTAAGGAAAACACACAGAAACAACATTACAACCCACAGGAGAAGATGGAGGTGATACTGATACAGCTTGCTAGACGGCGCAGAGGACAGCAACAACTCCAGCAATCACCACCATGGCAACGTGGCCCACAAGGGCAATGTAGAAGGCAGGAGAAGGTCTTCAGAACCAGGACAACCCTCCTTGGCCTCATGGACCTGGACATAATTAGGACTTATAGACTGAACGGGCAAGCCATACTACACCTGCTGCACCACATTGAGCCGCAAATTGCAGCCAGCCTGCAGACCCCACACAACATAACACCTGTAACAAAGCTGCATGCTGTCCTGCACACACTGGCAAGTGGCTCATTATAAACAACGGGTGCACTGGTTGCTGATGTCTCACAGCTGTCCTTCGCTGCTTTCCTGCCAAAGGTCTTAAATGCCATCATCTCCCTGACACCCCACCACATCAGATTCCCCAACACCCAGCACAAAAGAAGCAGGCGAACAAACAGGGGTTCTATCAAATCCATGGCTTCCTGCATGTGCTAGGTGCAATTGACTGCACCCATTTCCACAGATATGCAACATGCAGCGCAGCACAATCAGTGCACAACACCAATACACACACCCACATGTACGTAACACACCCACAACTTGACAGACACACCACAGGAGGGACAGGTGCAGATATGTACCCTTTGAAAACAGCAGAACTACACCGACCACTACAAATGGCCTCATGTTGCCCACTATGTACACATCACACACTACACCAAACAAACAATAGCACAGACACGTCAATGGCATACACCATGCACACATCAGGTAACTTCCAAATAGGCACAGATGTCTCAAGGTATGTTGTGCTAATCACTGCCAGAACAAATATCAAACACCACACAACTTGTGCCAAGATTTACTGCATCTCATCAACACATGCCTAACTTACCTGTTGTGTGCAGAGACATCTGCCTGACGTAGTGGCTCATACACATAACAATGCAAGATCAATCACCAACACATACCATGTGCCAGATATGTTAGAAGTGGAACCACAGTGACTGTAGTGCAACCTCACGTGCAACACTCACTGACTTACAACACCATCATGTCTGTACCAGATACAAGAAATGGCCTAACAGGGGGCAGAGACACAGTCAGACAGTGTAGATCATGGATGTCATAGTGGGACCCAGTAGGAGACAACAGGACATCACTAACCTCACATGCACTGTGCCAAGGGACACATTGCTATGTAGCTGAGCTACATCCCATAGCCTGCACTGTACATGTGTCGACAGTAGAAATACACATTCATGTTTTGGAAGATAGGAGAGACACTGCTAGTTATGTTGATCATCCAGTGAAAATGGGATACACACCCTTGGAGACCTCATGGCTGACACAAACATTAGCTCCCACTCCAGAACACTAAGGGAACAATGTAATAGCCCACAGTTCCATAGCCATGGCATACACTGCATGTATATCTTGGCAGATGACCATCTCTACATTACTTGAAGCCATATTCTAAACTGGCCACCCTCCCATGCTGCATGTAACATGAAAGGGGTGTGCAATGTTTCTCGCTGCAGGTCTATCACTACATGATACATAGCATGAAGGTGCAGACTTGCATGTTGCTGTCCCCTAAGACCTGAGGAAGTGCCAACAAAAAAATACCACCCCAGGGGTGCTGTATGCAGTTTGTAAATAGGCGGTGCTACGAACTCAGATGAATGTGGCACAAATGCATGCTACACACGGCTGCACACACAGAAAGAGACAATTGGCCATCAAAAAAGCATATGTCCAGGGCAGTGTACCATATAGCACAGATAGTGGTAGATAGCCAAGTACCCTGGTGTAGGGTAGGTAGTGTTGGTGCACGACTACACATGAGCAACTGTCACAGGGGACAACAAAGGGTTGCCAAAGTAACATGTCACACATGGAGCATCCTTGCATTGTTGAAATGTTGCAGGACACATCAGCCAATTTAGTAGACATTTTGTGCATTAACACTAACCAATTTCATAGGCTCTAAGTGTCAAACCTCATCTGCAATGACACATGTCAAAAGGGATGGGATGTCCAGGCACTGTAGTGCTACCATGTTGCCATCACATCTGACCCCATTGTGTTATCAAGATGTGTCATGTCCCCTCTACTGATAGCACACTGATTCAAAAGTGCACTACAAAACACATGGGGCCGTATTTATACTTTTTTTAGCGTCACATTTGCGCCGCTTTTTGACGCAAAACGGCGCAAACCTACAAAATACAATGGTATTTTGCAAGTTTGCGCTGTTTTTGCGTAAAAAAACTACGCAAATGCGGCGCAAAAAAAGTATAAATACGGGCCATGGTACATACATAATGAGTATCAGTGTGGACTCCAAATCAAGTGTTCTAGGTCCTTGACCCAAACACAAGATTGTCATGTCCAACAATCTATTGCTGAGGACAGATCACACAAGGTTAGGAACTCACACCAAAACATAAATACATATGAGCCACAACCAGATCCTAATATCAACTGCCATGCTACATGACTTACCTCTTCTAAGCCCTCACAATGATTTGCTCCTGTAATCTTTAGCAGCGGATCAGGGTTATGTCATACAGCCATGGATAATGACCCCATTTCACAACCCAAGCACAGCAGCAGAGCATGCATATAATGAGGGACTTCGAAGGAAACAGACCATTGTGGAGAGGACATTTGGCATCCTGAAGTCCAGATTTAGGAACCTGGACATCACAGGAGGCAGCCTCCTATATGGCCCAGAAGTGGTCTGCAAGATCAAATTAACTTGTGCCATCCTGCACAACATATGTGTACGGATGAACGTATCATTATGTGAGCAGGTTGATGACCTGCCTGAGGAGGAGGACAATGATGGTGGAGAAGTAAATGAGGGGGAAGACCACAACACAGCTGCTGGAATACGCCGCAGATTGCAAATTGTACAGAACGTCTTCACATAATCATCACGTAACTCACCTTGTAAATTTTGTCAATAAATATCTCACTCATCCATACAATCTGGCTTTGGTGTTTTCAATCTCTCCAACATATACTTTAGGATTATGAGTCTAACCTCAGGGAGCATGTCACAAATACAAATCTGAAGAGTACTGTAGCAACATCACATGTGAAGCGTAAGAGTGAACTACCATCACACACATCACAATTAGCCCAATAACTTGAGTGTGACAACTGAAGGACACAGTTTATGGACTACAACATATAACTTACATCCACGTTGCCAACTTGTATAGCAATAGCACATCACACACAACAACAAACATGTCTAAAAATAACCTGAATAAGGGGTTCACGCATGAGGTAGTGGATTTCAAAATATGGTGTGACTGTAATGTTTGAACAGACCACTAACAGAACTCAGTGTGAGATTTGCAATGGCTACATGGGGCATGTGTGACAAGGTGGAGACATCATTGATGACAATGCCCAACAGGATTAGCCCAAGTTTAACAAGCAGTGGTAGAAATGGAACATGCACAAAACATCCATGGAAATCACTCCTTCCACTGCCATGGGGCCCAATCCTGTCACAGGGTACCCATGGCCTCACACTTTGCACGGACATGTCGATGGAATGCACATCTGAATGGATGAGAACATATGCAGCTATGGCTGCAGGTCTACCACAAATTAATTGTAATTACAAGGCAAAATGTTATGATTTTCAACTGTCTATTGTGTTCAATAAATTATATGGTTGGAATGTAGGTAGAGTGTGTCAATCACAGTATGTAGCAAAGATGTACACATGTCAGACATATGTGTAGTCCACACACAAGTCATCCATATACTCAAGATCAACGTATGGAGACATTTGTTGCATAACATTTGCCAATATGCAAGCATCAGCCATCATCAACAATCCCTGACTTGTGAATGTCGTATGAAATGTGATGCTCTGTAAGACAACTACAAACAAATCACAATCACATACCATAACTGTTGCGTAGTACTGACTGCCATTCATAAGTGGATAAACTGTTACACATACAGACATATCCATGACGTGTATACATTTGCATGTCGTTGATTCTGTAACACGCACATTGGTGTAACACAACAAACACACACAAATCACATTGTCAAATGGACTACCACATGTGGTCATAAACAAAATGCCATACTGCAGCCCAGCACATACGATTATAATGTTGATACAGGATACAACCATTAACAAATCTCAAAATCACGCAATCACATTTAGAGAAAAAAATACGCAAAGGAGTCAGAAATATCCACAAAAGCAAACTACATGGCCTGTTAGCGTATTTTCCACGTTCGCACTCCTCGCAATGCTGATTTACTATGAAATCGACATATAAGGGTAATGCGTATATGTAAATAGACACACGTAAGTAATGCATCAGAAATACTCATGCAAATAATAGATGCGTCAAAAAATACACGCATAACAGAAATCGAGTCACAAGGACACAGGAAGTGATGTTATAGGATATCCTGTTTACAGGCATGGTACAGTGGGTGTATTATCACTTTCTCTTTACAGTCTGTGTCTCTTTTGACTGTGTGGTTGTGTTTGGTAGTTGGTTATGTCTTCTTGCGATTTAGTCTATCTTGTGCTATTCCTCCTGTCGTGTTTACTGTTGTATTTTATTGCCATTTGTCCCAGTTTCTGTGAATTTGTGTGTTTAGTGTACTTTACCTTGTACTTGTGCTGTTGGGTATCTGTGTGGGTTAGTTCTATAGGTGGGTTAGTTGGGTTAGTGAGTTTTTAGGTGTTAAGTTTCCTTTCAGTATTTCTGTTTCTTCATTGTACTTTATAACATTTTTTTCTACCTGTACCCCAGTGCAATGTCTGGCAGGGGGAGGCAGACCAGAATGGGGGGGGGGGGGGGGGTCAGAAGCGCTATTTGACTGGTAGCCCACTACCTCCCATTGATGCTAGAGATGGGTGGTCGTGTGATCCAGGGCTACCATACGGAGGCAAGGTGGCTGCATAGAGGAAATGCGCTCCACCACCTGAAGAGCGTGTATTACAGCAGTCGCAATGACCATCAGCTGAAGCATCGCTGGGCTGATTACTGTTCTCTGCACTTGAATAACAGTAGCAGATGCGTTGGCATGTTGCATGCAATGCTTGTGGACAGGTTGCATGCAATCAGAATGAAGTGTCACTGTGCCAGTATAGACATGGACTTCACCTATCCTAACAATGCAAGTCAGAAGTTAGGATAGTCATGCACGTCCATCACTAAGTCACACATTTCATGGGCCATGGCAATATCTGTTCCCCAGCATTGTGTCATGTATGACAAGGTTAAACACTGCCAGCATTCCATTTGTGAGCAGATTGTGATAACTAAGTACGACAATCCATGCATGGTGCAATAATGTCAGAGTTTCACATGCATCAGCCATGCCATTATGTTTACAAAGGGGGAATACCAGCCTTAGGGGGCACTGGCAATGGGCCATTTGATGCCATCAGCCAACTGTGACACATCAGTCATGGATTACTCAATGCATGTAAATTGCAGACTAACTATTTAGCTGCTTGTCCTCTACAAAGTGCCTCTGTGTGCCTTGCAGGACAGGCCAGAATACCAGAATCAGTTGTCTTGCAGAGCACAAGGGTTGTGGATCATGTATCTGTCACACAACTCCCCCTCAGACCATGAAGTTGCATCTTATACAGATTGGCCACACATGGTTGTTGCAGGGTGTAGCACTGCATGGGTCTCAGGCCCAGTTTAAGAGTGCAGATGTGTGGCTATCACACACCAGAGTGACAGTCTCATTGTGAGTATGCAGTGGTATGTCTGTTGCACTGTCCACAACCTGGATAAATACCTCACTCTTCTGAAATAGTACATACTGCCATATGTTGTCCACTAGTAGTGACAGTAATGTGATACTAACCATGGTTTTCGATCCATATATTACAGGTGGACCTCCCCTCACCACCATAGGTGAAGTGGCAAGATTTGAGTACCCAGATGTATCCAGTAAGTGTCTGTCGTGTGTGGTGATGAAGTGTTTAGTGTGAGTGAGTCATGAGTTCAGCACCCAATGCTAGGAGTGATGAGTTGTGAAATGATCAGAAAGCAGAGTAGGATGGAGGGTGACAATGTGTTTCATTTAAGTGGTTCCCCATGCACAAGCAGAAAGTCATATCTTGTGAGGCTTCTGGTGCTCAATGGCCAGCATTGTGTAAACAAGGTAATGACATGCCACATGTAGCTTCTTATGTGACTTAGATGTGCACCGTTGTGTATGTAATGGCACTGGAAAACACTGTGATTCACACAACACAGTGATGCACCATATTGTTGACAAATTGGGGCATCCCTGTATTGTGATGTACTTGCAGGAATGTGTGGTATTTGTCCACCAGCATGGTGCCAATAATCTGTAGTCCACCTAAGTGACAACTAAATGGAATGTGATAGGCGTGCATGCAGGTCAATTACAATCGTGTGCTGGCATGGTAATGGGTGTGTGAGGAATGGTATTGGCTGATCAGGTATTGATGGGTGTCTACACCTCGACACATGAATGTAGAAGTGAAAGACTTATGGATACCAGCTTCATATTTTGTCATCACCTAAATTATGGTCCACCCCCTGACTCCATGTATGAGTGGGCATGCATTGGTGAATGACCTGGACAGTTGAGATGTTGATTTGCATGGCCATACCCCCTGGGGCACAGGGGTTGGGATCAACAAATGTGTAGGTAGATGTGATGCTCACTGTGTAGGTGATAGTCCTTTTGATCTGGCTTGCATGTATACCTATCAACACTGAACCCTTATGGTAAACAACAACATCCCATACTCACAATAACAGCATCAAGTTTCAGGTGATATATGTTTGAAAATTTGACACTTAAGAAGAGGAATAGTGGCCCTCATCAATGTGAATTTGATGCTGCCTTTGCATTGTCACACATGGTGCAAAGCCTAAGCACATCTAAATTTGTTTGTTACCTTATCTTGTTGTGGAGGGCTATGGTGTAATGGAAATGGTGCTAAGACAGCGTTGCCATTTCATCCATCAAGGCCATTGTATCATCTGGATTTTGAGTAGGAGTGCATGTGCTATTCAATGTTGATATTAAGCTGATTTACTGTACATACTCCACACAATGCTGACACTGATGGTTGCCTGGCTCATTTTTACAGTTGCCAACATGAACAACGGCCAACACCGTGAATTTCAGAAGAGGGCAGTGCACTATAGGCACATTTTGGCAGTGGAATCTGGGTTCAGGAGGATAGCATGCTGCTATCGCTCAGAGTGATCCACTGGTGAGTGGCCGGCATTCAGCCAAGGGGGACTCACACTACCCACACAGGCTGGACCAAGCACAGCAGCTGTGCAGGGGCCCACAGCTGCTAACATTAACATTGCCCAAGCTGCTGCACCCACAAGTGGCATGACACAGCCACCCACATCATTGCCATCGACATGAGTGCCACAAAAGATCTTCAGAGGGATGTACAACTGGTTCTCCAAAAGTTGGAATCCATTGAGCAGTAGGTGGCCAAGAATAGCAAGGCCCTCAAGAATATAAAAAAGACTCAAAATGGCCAACCTCTGAATGACATTATGCCACTCCTCCCAACTTAACTCCCCTCCCGCCTCTTTTTCTAGTTTTTTTTTGTGGGTATTAGGGGGTTAGTTGTCGGTTTGAATAGGTTAGTGGGTTAGTTAGGATAAGTAGGTTTGGGAGGTGGGTTTACTACTTTTTATATTTTACTATGTTGGTGGGTGGGTGGGGGAGATGTTGGGGCTTTTATATGTTTATAAAAAATTTATGGAAAAAGAAGAAAATTACAAAAAATGTATATTTGTTTACTCATAGTTAGTAAATGTGTAGTTTATTGTATGTTGTCCTGCATGTGTCCTGTGATATAAGGAGGGTGGGTGGCGAATGTTTACAGTGTGTGGTTAAATGTGTATGGTAAGTGTAGCATAGAGTAGTTAGGGTCTGTTGTGGGTTATGTATAGTTAGGATAGATTAGATTCGGATATGTGTTCATTAATATTGTTTAATTGATTATTTATCATAATAATTATTATTGGGTACTCCCTTACTTCATATGTCATATGTTTGGGTATCAGGGTCTTCCTATGGGTGTACAGTGCAAATTGTGTGTTGTCCTAGGGACCCCGTCCTGCATCCAAATTGCTCTCTTGACATTTTCCACACCGCCTTATGACTGAGCTGTCACATTGGCAGCTACAACACATCCTCTTACCTGTGCACCTGCCATCCAGTGTTCCCATCACTCAAGCTGACTACGTTGACCATGTATTGGACAGGATAGGTGTGGGAATTCAGCTAACATTGTATGTGTTTTGTTTTGGGATGTAGGGCACTGGGGGACATGTTACAACTGCCCACATATAATTCCTATCCTGCTAAACTGACCAGTGGCAATAATAATAGGTGAGTATGAGTCCCTCTGTTTCACACCTATGTGTTCTACTGGTGCTCCCAGCTGACAAAATTGCCTGATTACTGTTTCACACCCATTCTTGCAGTATGTAGTGGGTGCTGCATACATGTTTTCAGCATATATCACATATTCAGTGATTTGATAGTAGGGGATGAGGCGAACATCAACGTACAACATGTAGGTACCTTGTGCATAGATATGCGACCACGTATTCATGCACTCTTGTACTGGCACTCTGTGACTTGAGACATGTTACACACATCACAAACAATAGGCATAGTAGAAGTGCCACAACACACATAAACATGCTAGTTGTATAGATGGTGTTTATTTACAAGTGTAACAGTGCAAAGTATATGCGATGTCCAGGTCTGTGACCCCATTTGTGGAATCCATCCAATTGGGACACAACACAAGTCCAGGGTTGATGGTCATATCATGGGGAATGTTTGGGTAAAGTGTCTTTCAGTGCAGGGGTACTTAAATTGCCAAATGAAAAGTTAGGGAAAATAGCAGTCCATATTAGAGAGGTCAACAGTGTGTTGAGGTGGAGTGCATATCTGTCAGAGTGCCAACATTGGCATGATGTCAAGCACAGGACTAAAGAAAACACTGCCCATGTGGCATGGGTTGGTGCAACCGGGTACTCCTACGGGTGAAGATGATCTGTTCCACATATTGATCCTCTGATGTGTGTGGTGCCTCCTCTACCCATGATGGTGGTAGTGTGGAGGTACAGGGGTCCACACACACCTCAGTGGTTGCAGATTTTGAGTCCCAATTCCCGGCAGCTGCCATCTGTGGCACTACATATGGCATCACTTCAGCAAGGAGGAGCTGCTGATTTTTAAGTATAGCTGTAACATCCCTGTGGTAGGCAGCATGTCTGCCCTGAGGGAGACCAATTCCCGGTGCATGGATTCCTTATTGTCCTCAGGCACACTGCTGCCAGTTTTGGAGGGCAGTTGTTGTGGCCTCTCCCTCATGGTTTCAGCTATGTCCCTCATACACTCCTGGACTCCACGCATTGGGGAGTGTGTGCATTGGTTGGCTGCCGTCTGTTCTGTGTCCGTGACCATGCACGTTCACATCCCCTCAAGGCTGGCTGCCATTGTTTGCATCCCCACCTGCACCTACCACTGTCCTCCCGAATCTGGTGCCTGTGCCCTCTGCTGAGTCCGTGCTGACAGGTCACACTCTTGGGGTGCTAAGTGGGGCCTGTGGGAGGTCTGCTAAATCAATACTCCTCCTTGCAACTGTGGTGTCTGCATGTTCATAAGGACTTCTTGGAGGATATCTTGGCTGATAGTTGTCAGCTGGTCATCCAGTTCATCAGGGTACTCCAGGACAGGCAGATCCACAGGAGAGCCATCACCCTCTGCAATAAGATGGTCTAAAATCAGTCTATCTGTGTTGTGGCAGTTTACAAGTCACATCACTCACTTGATATTTGAAGCTCATTGTCATAATAGGCCCATGTTGATGTAAAAGTGGTGCAGCATGGTGCCATGCAATGATAACTTGCACTACACTGATTCACTTTGGTGACACAAGATTGCACCCTATGTAAGTGATTATGGGGCACCCCTATGTTGTCCCCCATACTGGTGCAAGATTCAGCTGCCAGGGTAATTGCAGGCATCCTTGCACCATCATGCAAGGATGTATGCGTTGAGGAGTGTGACTGTTAATGTGCGTGAAAGTGTCCCTTCATGCACATTAACAATCACCAATGGCAATTTGGCACTTCTGTGTGAGCTGTAGGATGCAACACACTCTGAAATGCCAAATCGTTATTTACATATGAGTGTTTATGTGCATGGAGGAACACCTTCACGGTCTTAAACAATAATTTCTGGCATTTTGCTCTTCCAATGCATGGTGCAGAATGTGGAAGACATTGGAATCCAGAAATGAAGGAGGTACAAATGCATTCCTCCTCAGTACACCCTGCTAATGCCACCCCTGGGGCTGGCGAAATAGGTTTGGCCCTACCTCAAGTTTACAATATTACATTTATATGAGGCAGCATTGAAATATATTGTGTGTTGTGGCGCGCCCACAGCAACACCCATTGCACCACTTTCCACGCACTGTCATTATCAGGTGTCTATGTATTTACAAGGTCATAAAAAGTGTCTTACCGCTACCTTGTCAATACAGTGCAGTGCTTAGTGCCACTGGAGCGTCATTGAAAGTGACACTCCATTGGCGCTAGAGGCCTATGATGTGCCCATTGGTTCAAATGAAATGTTCCAGTACATCATAGCTGCAGTCTACAGCCCTATGCACAATCTGCAAGTCACATGAATGGAAGCTTAGTTGCGACAATTGTCTGCGTTATATCTTCTAACTGTGTTGTCTATCCTTATTGTGTCTTGACAGCCGCATATCTTGTTCTACCATCCCTTTGCATCCATTTGCATAGTGTTGCCTTGCAATGTGTGCTGCTGTGCTCATGCCACAGCACCACACATGACAATTTTCACCTGTCCCAGTCTTACATGTTTCACATACACCCATGCTGTGCTGGGACCTTGCACCACCCCAGGGATGGCATAGACGCGACACTGTGCTCCTATTGCCATTGATGTCTCCTCATGTTGTGATTTGTGTTTGTGTGCTACTTTGTATAGCACTCATGGACCTGGCAGAGTACTGTTTCTACTCCCGTTGGAGTAGGTTGTTTACCTCAATACAGCCCTCCTTGCACTATGATACATGAGTGCAGCATGGTGACAGTACAGCTCATGTGACAAAAGCACAGGTTTGAACCCAGGGAAGGCCAATATGGGTATGAAATTTCTGCTGTGTACATCATTCTGTATGTGACAATATCTGATGGTAAATGTGTCTATGGACATTGCCAATTCTAAAGGGTTGTACTCAGGTCGGGTCTGAGGTAGGTTCATATTTCATGTGCAACAGTCCAAGGGGCACCTGACTGCCACTGTGTAATTGTTCACCCCCTACAGCACAGGTGGTGGTGGCAACTGTTGTCAATGTGTAATGCTCCATGGGCCAATGGCCTGGAGATGGCAGGTTACCACCATCTGACAGACAGGTTATGGCATCAGTCCTGTGCCCCCATACCAGTGATACGTTCAACACTACCCTCCAGATCTATTTCCACTTTTCCTCCAGCCTTTGCATGGCGGTGTAACCCCCATGAAATGGTTGTTGGCAAAGTGTTGTGGTGTGCCCCTTGGTGGCCCTGCACAGCCCATGCACTTGGCATTGGCAGTGCAGGGTGTCCCATACCTTGGCCCTTTACCCTTTTCTCTGCCTAATTTGCAGGGTTGGGTGCAGTGTGTCCTGTTACATCCAATGCAGGCCACAACTGGAACTGACTCTATTTGATCCATCTATATTGTCTAGTATGTGCCCCATGTGCAGACATATTACCAGCCGCCATCCCAACGTGTGAATCAAATGCCAACAGCAGTGGGTACACTATACTGGCAGTCTGACCAACACAAGGCTTGCCCATCACCACCCCTCACCCATTGATGTGGAATTAACCACCATTATGTGAAAGCCATACCCCCTGTGTTGTATGAGTGTGTTTATTTCCCAATTTCCATGTGTCTGACATGGTTTTGTCCAAATATTTGTGGGCTCAGCCTGTGAATGTTGTGACCTACTGTTTGCTATCTGTGGTACATATTTTGTGTAGTTGCACATTTCAGTTCAGCATCAATATGTGTGGTTGAACACAACTTCAGTTTAGTTGGTCTGGGTAGTGGCATGTTACCAATGATTCCAGTCAAGCCTGCGATTCCGCAAGCACCTGTTGAGTTAATTGTTCCATGCACCCAGGGGACACACTGATTGCGTGATGTTGGGATGGCTGCCTCATGTGGATGTTTTGTCTAAGTGTGGTGGTGCTACCAGCATATGCCTGGGTACTGTTGGAACAATTGTAATGACTAGTGTGCTGTGAGATGCAAGCACACATGTGTTTGGGCAACGAGGCAAGGCTGTTACAAAATGTAACAGCAAGGGACACCACTATGTAGTTGCCCGAGGAATGGTGTTGACTGACTACTTGGTCTCTGAGGTCTTGGTCATGTTGGTGGTGTTGATGTGACTACATGCAAGGGATTTAGTGATATCACAACCAGTGGCACAGTGATTATACATGCCATCCATCCCATGTGCTGCATTTGTACATGTGGGTATTTAGGCCTGGTGTTCTTAATATGTCCAGGTTGTGTATGTTTTAATGGCGCATGGCACTCCTGAGGCGCAGGTACATGGGTAAGCTTACGTTGGCATGCTGGAAGTTGCGTAATATGCATTGTATCCCTCTGCGCTCCTTTGACATACATTGTGTGAGTCCTATCTGCCTCCCCCTTCTTGCACTTGACATTTAAGCATATATTCCCCCATAAAACTTACCCTGTATTTGTGGTGTTTCCTGGTATTCTGCACTGTCCTGTCCTTGTATCCCTGTGACGATTTCTTCCGGGATGACCTCTGACCTCTGCAACAATTTCCTCCATCTCATACATGTCCTCTTGCGGTGCTGGACTCCCACCTCCAGTTTGCCGTGCTGTCTTTCTGTTCTGTGCCATTTTTTCCTTGGTCCTTCTCTTGCAGTCATGCCAGTGTTTCTTGCACTCAGTCACAGTTTTCCTAACTACTGCCACACTATTGATCTTATCTACAGTCTGCTGCCTGATTGCCTCTCTCCTTCCAATTGGCAATTTGGAGGTGACGAAGAGTTGATTTTGATGCTCCGTCACATCTTTCATCAGTATTTCACGGCCCTCTGCGCTGAAACAACACTTTTTCTTCTCCCTTCCCTGGGTCTCATCTGTGTCATCCTGGCTGGTTCCTAGTTGATTGGGGTCTCCCTGTGATTTCTCCTGGCTTCTGGGATCCATTTTAGGGCTCCTTTGCACTGTTTGCTCCATTAGAATCTGTTTTTGATGCTATTGCTGGCAGGAATGGTGCATTTCCGCTTTACAACGTGTTTCCATGTCGCAAACCGGATTAGTCATTTTTCCTCCGTTAAAATAATTTTGCCTTACGACAAGGCACAATGGTTAATATGGGAAAAAATGACTATAAACATTTTTTAGTGCCACGCAGCATCAAAGTGTAAATTTGACGACCGAGTGGCATGAAAAATATCGCTAGTCAGAGCTGACTTTTTGACGCAAAACTGCATTAGTGCAGTTTTGCATCAAAAAGTATACATTTATTTACACAGTATAAATCATTTTACCCCGAAAAACATATGCGGGTTAAATGACATGAATTCAGTTTTACTGATATTGATTGTCAATCCAAAGTCTCTGCAAGAATCAGCAACTTTTTCAAGCAAACTTTGTAACCCCATTGGGATTTTGGAGATTAATAGAGTGTGGTCTGCAAAGAGGCAAGCTGGAATCTTTTGGCCAGCTAACTTTGGAGAATCATTTATACAGGTATAAAGAGGGTATATCAATCCATTTACATAAAGGCTAAATAAATTCAGGGCCAGCACACACCCCTGGTGAACCCCTCGCTCGATCTTTATCCTGTCAGTCATCTCTCCCTTCTTAGCACATCAAGCATGAGCATATTTGTGAGTGTGTAGACAGATTATTATTTCAAGTGAATTAGATGGGATATTCTTTGTCATTAATACTTTCCACAATTTAGTTTAGAAGACCAGATTGATAGCTGCTTTAAAATCCATGAACATCACATTCCAGCGCTTGTGATTCAAATAAACTTTCCTCCATAAAAGTAAGCACAAACCAAAATCCCAGTCTTTAGTGTTCATCTGCTCTCTGAATCCTGCTTGTAGGTGAGATATCAGGTTTGTTTCTTTGTTCCAATCCTGTAACCTTACCAGTATTTGCTTTCAAAATGTTTTCTGTGCATTGTCTATCAAACTAATTGGTCTATAGTTATCCGAGTTCTCCGTGGCCCTTTTTAAAAATAAATTGACACATCAGCTAATTTCCTGGTGTTTTGTGCTAAATTTGGAACTTTGACCATACATACTTCCTTAGTACCACATAATATACTTCCTTAGTCCCACATAATGGACCACCAGCAGGACACCTAGGGCCATATTTATACTTTTTGACACAAAACTGCGTCAACTCAGTTTTGCGTCAAAAAGTTTAACGCCGGCCAACACCATTTCTTTGCGCCACCCGGGCGTCAAATTTATACTTTGAAACTCCGTGTCGCAAATCACTGGTTAGAGTTATTTTTTTTTTACTCTAACCATTGCGCCACGTCGTAAAGAAAAACGATGTTAACGCAGCGAAAATGACTTTAATCCGGTTTACGACATCGCAAACCGGAAAAGCGGCGCAAACACAGCAAAATGTGCAAAAGAGCCCCAAAATGGATCCCAGAAGCCATGAGAGACCCCAGGAAGACTACAACCGACCAGGAACCATCCAGGATGAACCAGACAAGACCCAGGAGAGGGAGAAGAAGAAAAGGAAGTTTCGGTTCAGTGCAGAGGAGCATGAAATACAGGTGAAAGAGGTGACGGAACACTAGCATCAACTTTTTGTCACCTCAAAATTGCCAATTGGGAGGAGAGAGGCAATCTAGCAACAAAGTGTCAACAAGATAAACAGTGTGGCAGAAGTATGGAGAACAGTTACGGAGTGCAAGAAATGCTGGCATGACTGCAAGTGCAGGACCAAGGAAAAATTGGCAAGGAACAGGAAGGCAGCACTGCAGACTGGAGGTGGGAGTCCAGCACCGCAGGAAGCCCAGGACCACATGGAGGAGATGGTGGCAGCCGTCATCCCAGAGGGGATCGTCACAGGGATTCAAGGACAGGACAGCGCAGACTACCAGGAAACAACACAGATGCAGGGTAAGTTGCATGTGGAACAAAAATGCCTAAATGTTAACTGTAAGCAGGGGGGGACATACCTACTACACAATGCATGTCAGCCATGATAATCAGGTAGTGGAAAGGGAAAAGGGAAAAGGGGTATGGCAAGGTGCATGGGCTTTGCAGGGGAAACCAGGGGCACAGCACAACACTACACCAACAACCTTTGCATGGGGGTACTCTGCCATGCCAAGGATGTTGGAAAGGCAAAGCCAGTCCCGGAGGGTAGGGTACAACGTAAAACTGGCCTGCTGTCACACGATAGCTGGTAGTGTTGTTCCATGAACTAGGGCCCAATTACCAGTCTCAGGCCATATCTGCAAGTGGTTTTTACCATTGACAACAGTTGCCACTACCCCCTGTGCTGTGTGTGCAGGTCAAGTAGCTAATGGCAGTTACATGCTCATGGATCAAACACACCCATGATAGAGGTTTCAGGATGATGATGTTATCAATCCCCTGTAATTCATAACAAAGTGCAAATCCTGTCAAATTCTCATTTATATAGGCGCAATAAACATCAGGTATTTTTACTTACATTATGAAGTACACAGCAGTAATGTCATACCCATGCTGCACATTTCTGGGTCTACCCCGTGCCTGTGTTACAATAGCTGCAATGCCTCCTTTCAACATCCCAACTGTCATACTGCTAAGACAACAGCATTGAGGGTGAGGACATATGTGTTTAGCTAGTTAAACACACCCGCTCAGTAACTAGAGGAAATGGAACACTGCCAGGACCATCACTGCAATCAAATGTAGCACACATTCCCCAACATCAACATTACACACTACCAATGCTGACACCTGTATCATGCCATGCCAATGCTGTACACAGTATATGCTTGATCTGAGCAACATATAGGTGGATGTGAAATTTCTGAGACGGGGTCAATTCCAGATTGTTACGTGTTGTGCAAGTGGCATCAGAACACCCACAGCCAGTGCAAATCCTCACCATGATAATGGAAGTAGACGGAGGGTTGAGTAAGACAATAAGTACCAACATACAATTTGGACAGAACCTACACCTAGAGGATGTGATGCAGACAAGTCCCCAAACTGCCCACACTACATGTGACATGCAGGTGGGGCATAGGCCTGGGAGAATGCTAATCTTAATGACAGGAACAATGAACAGGAACTGAGATTACAATGTTCCAATAATAGGAAGTCAGTAACATCCCATTACAAATGCCACAACACAAACACACTAATTGTACAAAACCTCATTGCAGAGGACGATGGCTCTCCTGGGGATATGCCTCTCCTGGACTTCCCTGATGACATGGAGAACGAGCTGACAAACATTAGCCAGCAGACCCTCCAAGATGTTCTTGGAACCCTCCAGACCCCACCTTCAGTCGCAAGGAGGAGCAGAGAAGTAGCAGCCTTCACAGAGGACCCACCCACCACCCCAATAGTATGACCTGCCAGCTCCAACCAAGCTGAGGACTATGAGGACACTGGTACCACTTTTGAGAGGACAGTAGTGGGAGTACAGCAGGAGCTAGCCATGGAGGTGCGGGTGGGGATGCAAAATATGGCAGCCAGCCTTGAGGGGATGCGCACATGCATGATGTCATCTGCAGAACAGGCAGTAGCCATGCAAGCGCTACCATCCATCCTGCAAGGACTACAACAATGTGTAAGGGAATTCACCACAGCAGTAAGGGAGTTGCCACAACACCTGGCATCCCAAACCTTTCACTGCGTGCACAAATGCAATCATGACCCCCTCAGGGCTGACCTGGCTGCCTACCACAGTGATGTAGCTGCTATACTCAAGAACCAGCAGATCCTCCTTGCTGCAGTAATGCCCTTAATAGCCCCACAGTTGGCAGCTACCGGAAATTCTGACTCCACGTCTTCAAGCACTGAAGTGTGTGTTGCCCCTTCAAACCCACCACCACCAAGGACAGAGGAGATGAAACACACATCAGAAGATGAAGACGTGGAACAGCTCACCTTCACCTGTAGGAGTAACAGGTAGCACCAGCCCATGCCACATGGGCACTGATTTCCTAGGTCCTGTTCTTGTTAACATGCCAGTCTTGCAACAGATGGTCACATGCACTGTTCTCCAGCACACTGTTTACCTTGACATTATGCTATGTGATTGTCTCTCACTACCTCATTGGCAATTCATGTTCCTCTGCACTGTATGACACTTCACCCCAGCATGTCCAATGACATGTCCCATTGCACTTGTGTTGCATCACAATAGAAGGCGTCACACCAATGGACTATGTAATTATTGCACTACAGCACTTTAAAATAAATAGCACTTACACCACCACTGTCTCTCTGTGTAATGTGACACCTCAACTGTGTAGGAGTTTAGCAATGTATGTCACAAGTCAATGACCATAGAATGGCAATGCAACTGTGTTGAAAGATTGTGGGTTGATAACTATGCACTGGGGTCTGGATTGTATCATCATCTGTGCTTCCTGATGGCTTATTTCTGACATGAAATGAAAACAAACAGTATAATGCTGTGTAGGACATAACAAGTCTGCTTCAAGATATGTATAAGCTGAAACTCAATGTGCCCAACATTCCCTTCAAGACAATCTTTATGTATGTGACATCTGACTATAAACTTTCATCACACACACCATACAGAAGGAAAGGATGTGTACGAGTGTATGGACAAATATGTAACCTGGGGGTACAATGTAAGAAATTATAGGTGTGATTTATGTATACAATACTACATAAGATTATACCATCACTCACCTTATCAGAGTTAACATGAACATCAGGCTGCAGGCAGACGTACCACAGTGCCCAAGATTCCAAATCAGGACTCAAACGATGACAGATTAAAAAACACATCCAAACTTCACAACACATTGGGAACCATAGTAGCTTTGATCGGTGGTTGCAATGGATGGCAGATGCATAGAGAAGTAGCTTTGGTGTAGCTGCCAATGTGACAGCACATTTGGAATTTGGAATAACCATGTCAATAATGGGATTCTGATGCAGGATGGAAAACAAATGCAAATACTAAATTGACACTGTTCACCCATGCCAAGGCCCTGATCCCCAAGCATATGACACATACAATAAAGGAGTACCTAAAACTTTATTTCACAGTAATAAAGGATACTAAAACTCGGGGAAACACCTTAACTAACCTAACCTATCCTAACTGTACATTACCCACAACTGGCCCTAACTACCCTAAGCTAAACTTACCTATCAAATTTAACTAAACACTCTAAACATCAATCCCCAACCCCCCTTATATGACGGGACACATGTAGGACAACATACACTGATCGAAACACATACTAACTTATCCTAAACAAATATATATACATTTTTTGTATATATATATATATATTGTTTTTTTTACTACACATTAACCCCAACATCATCCACCACGCACCCGCCTAAAACAAATGTAACAATATAACCCTCTCCCACCCCAACCCACTCATACTAACTAAGCTAACAGCCTACTCTAACCTAACACTAAGCCCCCTAAACCCACTAAAGATAAGAACCAGGAAAGAGGAGGGAGGGGAGGGAACCATGGGTGAGGATCCAAAACTCATAAATTGGCCCTCCGCAGCATCTTCTTTATACCCCGCAGTCTCCTGCTATTGCAGGACACCTCTTGCTGCAGCCTGTCCATCCTGCGCAACATCCATTGCATGTCACGTCTCATGTTCTGAAATTCAACATTGTCGATCACAGCAGCTGGGGTTGTCTGTGTTCCACTTGTTGATGCCACTGCTGGTGCCGGTGCTGTGCTTGGAGGGGGAAGTGCAGGAGTTGCTCTCTGTGGGCCTGGAGCAGATGAGGTTGACCGACCTGCAACCGTGGCTGTCATCCTTTCGGCGACTGTGGTCTGAGCTGTAGTGGTGGTGGTGGTGGCTGTTGTGCGCAAGGCTGGCCCCCCCTTGGGCAAATGCCCTCCAGACCCCTGTGGCTCTCTCATGGCGATAACGCTGTGCCACATTGCGGAACCCAGACTCCACATCTAGTATGTGGGGGTAACGCATTGCCCACCTCTGGAATTCCCTGATCTCATGGGCATTCATGTTGGCCACTGTAAAAATAGAGAAAGCCAAACATTAGTGACATCATTGTGTGATACATCTACAGATGAAATTCTAACACTTCCTCAAAAAGAGCTGAAACAGTCCAAATCACAGTACAGATCGTAGAATGTCCCTGAGGAATGACAGGCCAACGCAGCCTACACATCTACTATCTAACAGCACAACAGTGCACAAAAAGGTTCATCAGTGTACTGCTATTAGTCACATATCAAATGCAGCAAGTACTCCACATGTGTCAGGCCAAACAATGACTATCTTCTGGATGACTATCAAGGCCCACAAGACCTGTGATTTCTAAATGGAATTGCCTGGACGGTATGCATTTGCTAATCATGAGTGGGCATCCTAGGTTGGAACAAATGAATGTTTGAATTACATGTCTGTCTTCTACACTGGGATCCTCACACATAGGTACACATATTTCCTAACCCTGTGCCTCAGGGGGGGATCGACATGCAACACATATATTCAAACATCAAGGACAGCAGGAAGCTTTGGACAGCTGTCCATGGGTTTAGTCAGTCCATCACAAGTAAGGAGGGCTGCCAACTAGGATTGACTCAAACATTGGACAATCACATACACATTTATATTTCTAATTGTGGACAATTGTCAACATCACTTGATCTCACTGATACCTCTCCAAAAACAAGCACATAGATGCAAGCATCCATCTGGGCTTGAGATGCATGCACACCTATGACATTTCACTCAAGTGCCACATGAACGGAGCACAACATGTGGAGCTAGATGCTGCTAGGAAGTCAAACATACAGTCCTACATGTTAATTAGTTAACATGGATGCTCAAGACTGTGGGTAATACTTCAGCATCACTGGTCTGTGTGAATCAGGGAATGACTTGCTGACTAAATCATGAAAATGGCCACCTCCAAATTAATCATTGGCATACATGTAGTTAAAAAATCACCCTGTTCACCTGCCCATGCCTATAGCGCAACACTCAACTCCCAATATATGACTCTCCACCACAGACTGTCCAACTCAAACAAGGAACAAAATGTCAACCTCCAGTCAAATCACATACCAGATCATGTGCCAGCACATCATACCTTGCAATGAGTCCAACACACAGGAGTCAATCACACAACAGCAGCATACACAACACAGGACAAACATATCAACACTTACTGGATATGTCTGGGTCCGCAAATCGAGCCACTTCACCAATCGTGTAGGGGGTGGGTCCACCTGTAAAACATGGAAGGATGAAATGTGCTCAATGTCTGCTCCCTGTGCAGAACTTGGATTAACACATTACTGTGTGTGACATTTTATATGATAGAGCATCACATCAGGCACGTAGACACCCCAACAGACATACTACTGCAAACATGCATTGACCCTGTCCCTCCAGTGAGTGATAGACACACATATGCACACATGCACAGGCCGTAATAATGATGCCAAACATAATTACTCAGTTTTGTGCAGAATTATTTGTAGAGGGTACTCCATTTCATCATTTGTTGTTATGAGAGATATGCAAAGCCACATTCCTGGTGCACTGCAATACCAGTCACTCAGTTACTGTGGTTTGGGCATCAAGGGGCAATGAGTTATGGTGTGATGCTCATGTGGGTTGAGTTTAGTTCTGGAATTATTGTGCTTTCTATGGTCCATTATATGTGTGCCTGTGTTGTATGTAGGTTAAATGAAATGAAATGTGCTCAATGTCTGCTCCCTGTGCAGAACTTGGATTAACACATTACTGTGTGTGACATTTTATATGATAGAGCATCACATCAGGCACGTAGACACCCCAACAGACATACTACTGCAAACATGCATTGACCCTGTCCCTCCAGTGAGTGATAGACACACATATGCACACATGCACAGGCCGTAATATTCATGCCAAACATAATTACTCAGTTTTGTGCAGAATTATTTGTAGAGGGTACTCCATTTCATCATTTGTTGTTATGAGAGATATGCAAAGCCACATTCCTGGTGCACTGCAATACCAGTCACTCAGTTACTGTGGTTTGGGCATCAACGGGCAATGAGTTATGATGTGATGCTCATGTGGGTTGAGTTTAGTTCTGGAATTATTGTGCTTTCTATGGTCCATTATATGTGTGCCTGTGTTGTATGTAGGTTACATATGCCACATTGGCAGTGTACCCAGAGTTGTATATGCCCCCTATGACACCATGATGGCAGGGATCCTGTGTGTTATTTGATGACAATGTTACGCTAAACATAGATTGGCAATTTATCTAAATCAAATCAACAAAGAAATATATGCTGACAGTGTCTAATTTGATCATCCATGACAGAATGCATCGAAACAGGTGTAGTCATTGCACCTGAAATGTGTTACTCAGGGCTCTGTGTACCTATATCAGGTATTGTAGATCACAGTTTGCCACATTCATTATCTTACATTTGCCAAGTTGGGTGATCTGTTGTTATACAACCGAACTGACACTGTCCCCTAATTGAAACATGGTTCAGCAAATGTCATACTTCTGCAATCTTGATGACGTAGGTCTCTGTTTGTATGCACATTGGGAATGGCGGCACTCACAGGAATGCTGGCCTGCTGATCTACGCATATAACCATGTCTGTGATAGCCTTCATACTGAGACGTTAACAATTGTACCTATGCTGCACTAGATCAGCAGGGGTGTACCAAACATAAACTACCAAACTATTTCGTCACTTTAAATGTATGATGGAAGCAGTCAGTGGTCCCTTGCACAACAACATGCAAATAAATATTTTCTGACCATGCATTCACAAGGTTCAGGGATCCCATGATGACCCATTAACTTTATAAGAATGTTTGGCTATAAAAGTGACACAGACGGCAAAAGCACCAGCTCGGTACCAGCAATTATGCCCAATCTAAAATTGTTGCTGGCCATGCTACTCAATGATAGAAATTCTACGCCTACTCCGAACAGCCACAAGAGGATCCTGTTTACTGCTACTGCAATCTGGTAGAATCCGGGCACAATTATGTTTGGCCCTGTGAAAGATTATCTATCCAGACGTAAACACACAGAAACAATGAACTTAGGGCCAGATGTAATTTTCTTTTTATGTGTGGCATTTGCTTCATTTGTTTATGCTACAGCTATAAAAAGTAGCACCAATAACTTAGATAATATCAAGTGTGCATTACATTGGCATCCATAATTAATTTAAATGCTGCACAAACCAAGTCAAAATATTAGTTTAAGACATTACAGAGGTTTTGAAGATATTTGTACGTAGGCCCATGAATACTATGCAGACATGTATTCAAAAATTGGGGGACTACTTTGGTTACTTGCATTAGCATGTGAAATACATCTCATTCCTGGTACACTTACAGGACCTGAATAATACTTTTGTTTGTGCCGCATTACCATCATCTATTGACGTCAAAGCAGCACTTATTAACAAGATAAAGTTGTATTATGTAAGTTTGTGCAGCTTTTGCTTCAACAAATGGCGGTAATGTGTAACAAAAATAGTATTCATCAGGGCTGCAGTTTGTTCAACATGCATTCCACATGTCCACAAACACTGCATGCAGCATGTCACAAAATCTGCTACTGTCACTACAGGGCATTTAACTGTACACATTAGTCTAATTTGTACTCACCAACAGGGCCACCAATCACCACACCCAGGTGGTCCAGCAGGCCTTGCTCTCTGGCCACCAGGTCAGCTCAGCAATGTTTAAGTTGGTGGTCTTTGCACTGGCTGTTGAACAGTCTTTTTAGGTGGAACAGCACCTTTGACCACCTGAGCCTCCTACACTCGGTGTGATACCCCGGTGTCACCCTGCCACCAGCCTCCAACATCAGGGGGAGGAAGTGGCACACCAGCCAAATAAAAGCCCCCAGCTCCTCCTCACCCATTCTCCTCAGATGTGGCCTTCCCAACATCTAAAAAATAATAGGGATAGGAAAGGGTAAAGAGGGAAATACAGTGAAAGGAGGTATGGAAATTAAACTTAAAGAACCCACAAACAGCCCAACAATACCCCAACTAGCAATACCCACTACACACTCCCAACAGTACAAAGACAAATATAATCTAAAAAAATGACAAAAACACACATACACTGATTTACACAGACACTTACAAAAACAACAGATGACAATGGAAATGGCACTCAGGAGACAAAAGCACAATATTGACAGACACAACTCTCTACACAGCCACACAGTCTAGAAAAATCACAGACTGCAAAGTGAAAGTGAAAGTACACCCACTGGACCATTTCTGTGAACATGATATCTTACTACATCACTTCTTGTCTCGAATGCGGTACATTTTTTTATGATGCGTGGAAATTTATGACGCTTCTGGGCTTTGAGTCAATATATTTTTACGCATATGCTTCAAAATTCCCCCACATTCAAGGATCAGTATTTTTTTAATGGATAACCGATTTCATGGAGTGCAGTGTTGGAATTAACGCTAGGGACCAATTGATGTATAATGGGTGTGAGCATCATTTTTTAACGCATATGCATCATATTTTGATGCATATGCGTCTTTTTTTATGCTTTTGCGTCAAAATATCTGTCTATATGTGTTTCTGTCATTTTTATTTTTTTTAACATACATGAAGGCTATAACTATACAAAGATAGGATGTTATGGCCTGCTGTGTGTGTTCTTGTGTTTGGGCTGATGTGGCAGACCACACTACTGCGGACCATAATACTCATGTTGTTGTGCCGGATTAGCACTCTTAACTGACGCAACAGCAACACAAACTTTTGGAATAGAATTGGTATTTTTTAGTTTGAGCAGGTGTTGCATCAACAGAGGATAGCAAGGCTATGCAACTTAAAATATTCACTCATGGCCTGTGTGTTTATGTCTGAGAATTGGCTATTTCAATTGTTGTTGTACCTCTGTGTGAATGTCACAAGACATGTTGTGCATAATGTCCTTGTATGCATGTGTTGTAATTGTGGATAACCATCAGATGCCTTTCATTGAGGTACATCAGTCATGATATGAGTTTGTCATATCTGTTGCGTCTTATGCTGTGTAAACTTCCCTGACCCATGTTGTCATAGTTACGTGCAGGTCTAGTCATGAGTCTGTGGGACCATTCCCTCAATTAACAGAGTATCCTTCAAAGCAGATTTGCCCTAAAGCCAAAGATCAACTAACGACATACATGGTGATAGCCCAGCTATGGCACTGCAAAACTTTAATAAGGCTGACGACAGGGCAACCTTGGTGTGCTCAAATTCCTAATGGATGAGTAATAGGTAACAGGTAGCTTTCATCACAACATGTGTACACAGGGTGGTCTTGAAAACTCCCACTGCAACAGGTAACATCAGTGCCTCTGTGCTAATTAATCTCACAGCTAGTCACCACACAAGCACCATCAAAAGGTGGTGGCAGAAGTGATTCGGTGTGTGGACCGTCAGGACACAAACATGTTTTGTCCTCACATACACATTGTCAAACCTTGTTTGTTGTGCTGGAGGCACCGTACCGATTCCATGCATACATCCATAGCACACTGTCACTGTTTGGCAAACATAACTACAGGCAATAACAGACAAGGGATGGGGGATGGATTAGGCCATTTGAATACATGTCCCATACCTGATTTCAATGAGTAACATGATTAAAATATACTATCTATTTGAGGATTCATTGTAGACCTACCACACACAATAACCCATGAGGGAAGAGAAGGCATGGAAATCAACTATGAGACAAATGTAGCCACAGGGAACATCTATGTTTAACGCAAAGACTGGAACAAGTCTGGCTAACAGGATGCAGACTCTGTCCAGAACAAACATGAACAAGGCAAATACACAGTGAGCAGATTCTGACTGGGACAAGCTGGAACAACACTGTGGGAACTAACAACTGTTTGTGCTGTGGTCTGCAACTTTACACAATCCCTCGAGGGCTCTGGTACACAAGTGATTTGTATGCCAATGCACAACAAGGACATTCTGAAACTGGCAGCTTCTAAGCAGTTCCAGGCAGCAGCAAGGGCAGGGCAGAGTCAAATGGCTGGTCTTCATGGTAGTGTTCACAGGTGTGTGCAGCTTCAGTCTCTCACAAGTTGTGGAGTTTAGAATCAAGTTCAAAGGGCCAAGTGGACCTTTCACATGGGAAGCAATGGACTGCTGATTACAGGTCTTACCGACTACCATGCAGTGCATTATTTCACCTGAAGTCCATGCAGACTGATGAAGTGTGACTATGGCATGCCATCCTGAAGTGGAAAGTACACAGGAGTCAGAATGGGAGTCTGGGTGTGTATATCTGAGGAATCTCAGGGTACAGATAGTCCATTTACAGGCACCCCCTAGAGAAGTGTGGGGAGAGACTTAAAACATGGCAGTGGCAGGACTTTTTACCTGGGATAGACTGCGCAGGGCATGTTTTGTGAGCAATGCTTATCACATTGGGGCACTCGTGCAATCCATTTTCAGCTTAGATGGACTTCTTGTCACACATGCTACTTGCTGAGATATTTGTCACACTTACTGCTGTCAAGGGTCTGCTCATACATTCCTGTTACCAATGCAATAGCACAGCCAGTGCCTCATGTAAGTAGCACTTTTTTACCTTATGATTGATGGTGTCTTAGTTGTGTGTCATGTGATGCAACGGACCATGTTGGCAACATGGATGTGTCTAATAGCTGTAGTCCTCTGATATTGCCCTTCACACGTGAAATAGACAGGATGTATGTCATTTACACCGTGTGTGATGTTGGCTGTATATTCAACCCCATCAAAAGTGATGTGGTTCTTTCAAGACCCTAATCTGTATTTCTGCAATGCTCCATGAGGCTAAACTTTGATTGTGATTCGTAGGGATCATGTGATGCATGAAAAATTACCTAGGTCATGATTGGGTGATGAAGGTAGGTGTGTAATAACGTATGATAACAAAGTGGTGATGGTGACTATAGTTAGAAGAAGTTTTGTACGATGTGTTGTCTGCAACGCAATCCTGCAGCAGTGTTTGGATGTTCCCCCTCATTTTCACTGACAGCATCCTCCTCTTCCTCCTCTTCAGGCATTTGTGGGTCTGGTTCATAGAGGGGAATGTTCCTCCTTACACAAATGTTGTGCTGGATGGCACAGGTCAAAATGATCTTGCAGACCATTTCAGGTAAATATAGGAGGCTGCCTCCGGTGACGTTGAAGCACCTGAATCTGGACTTCAGAATACCAAAAGCCCTCTCAGCTATGGTGCGTGTCCTACAATGTGCCTCATTATAGGCACGCTCTGCTGCTGTGCTTGGGTTGGCAAATGAGGTCATGATCCATGGCTGGATCCCGTAACCCTGATCAGCTGAAAGAGAAAATGAGGGTAAGTATTTGGTTGTTCGTTGCACCTTGATTATCACTTTGCATGGCAGTTGTTATCTTGTGTCGCCTGTGAGTCATCTGTGTTTGTGGTATTGTTTGGGATCCTAGGCTTCTGCATTGGATTGTTTAACTATCAAAACTAGTGTTTGGCAAATTGACCTGATATCAGCTGTATATGTCTAATCTTGCAGTTCATTGTGTGTCTCCCATTCATTATGTCATGTGGAAGAAGTGTCCATGTGCCTTCACTGGAGGTGACATGATACTTCCACACACACAATCGGTTCCACTGTAGTGGTAACATGGTTGCACTATATGGGCTGAACATCCCATCAAATTAGACATATGTAATTGCATGTGAAATGCAACAGTGAGGCCCTATGATTTGGCTAGGTGACAATGTACAACACATCTCCATAAGTTGGCAGCACTGAAGGGTTCACAATTGACAATGCACAATTATCCCATGTGTGACAAGTTCTATGCAAACCTATTTATGTGCCCTCACCGAGTTGGCTCATGTGCAAACGTGTACCTACACTACTGAACCTGCTCCAGGTAAGCTGGATTACTTGGTTGTGGGGATGAAAGTTTTAGTGTCAGAAGGTCCATGTGCCTGTACATCTGTTATGTATATGTGGAATTGTGTCAATCCGTATGTGTAGCAGTGTTCAATTTGCATTAGTGTCACATCCACATGTTTTCATAGCACAGTCCACTTCCTTATTGCTAGCGGGCAATGTCACCCCAGGAGTGATGTGAGATGTTGGTACTGCCTCAATGATTCCATGTCACCTTCATTAGAGTCAGCATTATCGTGCTACGTGTCTCATGGTGTTTGACCTGCAGCAAAACACATTACACACCCCTTACACAGTACATATTGCTTGGAAGGGTGTGTGATTGAGTGTTATTGATGTCATGGCCATGTCATTGTCACTGTGTGGTTTTGAACTGGTCCAGTGTGGCTCTGGAGTGGCATCTCTTGTTATTTGCATCTGTCATTTGTGCATAGGTGTGTATCCCATTGGGTCAGGATATCAAACATGACTACCAGTGTCACAACCTCAGTGTCTTCCTAACCATGTGTCAATGTAGTGGTGTATGTGTTGTGTGTCCTACAGGGTTGCTGTACAGTGTGTATATTACAAGGTTTCTGTACTTACCAACAAGTAGGCCATTGCCATATCGTCCATCCTGGAAGTGCTGACTGATGATGCTGTGACAGAAGATTAATGAATCATGTACACTCCCAGGATACTTTGCCACGATGTTTGTGATCAATCCACGGTGATCCACAATGACCTATACATTGATGGAGTGTGTGTGCTTCCTGTTGCAGTATAGATGCTACATTGCAGCAGGTGGCACAATCGGTACATGTGTGCAGTCAATGGCACCACACACGTGCAGGAAGCCATTAATTTGATAGAAGCCCTGTTTGGTCTCCTGCTGCTTCTGCTGTGTGTTGGGGAAGCTAATGTGGTGGGGTATGAGGGAGATGATGGCATCAAGTACCTTGGAAAGGAAGACAGAGAATGAGGGCTGTAAGATCCCGGCAACCAGGGCACCAGTGGCTTGAAAAGAACCACTTGCCAACATGTGCAGGACAGCTAGCAGCTTGGTCTCTGGTGGAATGATGTGGGGCGTCTGCAAGCTGGGTGCCAACTGTGACTCAAAGTGGCGCAGCAGCTGCTGTATGGCTTGCCAGTTTAGTCTGTATCTCTGGATGATGTCATGTTCCTTGAGGCCCTGAAGGGTTGTCCTGGTCCTGAATATCCTCTCCTGTCTTCAACGCTGCCTTTGGGGTCCCTGTTGGTGTGGTGGTAGCTGCTGCTGTTGTTCCTGTGCTCTGCATCTTCGTACATGCTGGATGAATAGCATCTCTATGTCTTCCTTTTTTAGCTCTGATGTTGCTTCTGTGGGTTTTCCTTAAGTACTGGTGTGTTTGCCCCATTTTAACGCCTGCCCTGACCCAGGCATTACATTTTGGCGCAAATCGGGATTTGTGCCATTTTCCGGCTCTGCCTCCCAGCTGTGTGGCATTTTTTCATGGTTGGATAAATATGGCGCACGGGTATTTAAGTTGGATGGGAACGCCTACCTTGCATCTCATTAATGCAATGCGGTTTCTCGCATCCAGAAAATTACGCAAACTGGGATATTTTGACGTTAGACGGGTCTAAATGGGGTGTTAGCTTTGCGTCGAATTTGCGTAAAATAATTACGCAAATCCAGTGCAAACAGAGTATAAATATGGGCCCTAGTTCCTATCTCCTTCTCTCACCGAGCCACAATCTATTTTATTTCTCTTGGATTAACTCAAATCGTCCATTTTAAAAACAGGCTTCATTTGGCAGCAGTCTTTCATTTACAACAGCAGCTGGGTTACTTGAATATCTATTACAAGGACAAGATTTACATATGGCATCAGCTTTGTTAGCAGTTTGGGATCCATGTAGAACTGTTCTATTAGGTCCATCCTGCTTGCCTTCTAAGGTCTGATTACCCACTCCTTGTGCATTTTCTAACAATTGTTATACTCCCACTATAAATGAATTACATTTTCTAGATAGATTCAAGAAAATACACCTGAATTGTTGAATTGCATCCCTTGGCAACTGCAAAACACACATTTAGGAATCATGATCCCTGTCTGAGGGAGAGGGAGAACATTAAGCCTCAGCTGCTTTACCACAGTGTTCAATACGTACCGACTGTTGCAATCCTCCCTGTTCCAAAGCTTCCAGAAATGCAATCAATTGTGGAAAATCATGTTTGTTTATTTCACATATCAGTGGTATGTGGGTCTGTATGAACTTGAATAACTGTTTTTCCTACAGCTGAATTCATTAGAATTAAATACAAACTATTGCCTGGTGATGACATTTTTCTTCCCTGCTCTTTAACCCCTTAGCTGCTGGGCCTTTTCCCCCCCCCAGTGCTGAGCCCTTTTTTGGCTATTTGGGGTAGTTCGCGCTTAGGGCTTCATAACTTTTTGTCCACATAAGCTAACCACGCCAAATTTGCGTCCTTTTTTTCCAACATCCTAGGGATTCTAATGGTACCCAAAATTTGTGGTTTCCCCTGGAGGAGACCAAGAAAATAGCCAAAATACAGTGAAAATTTTGTTTTTTCCAAAAAAATGGGATAAAAGGGCTGCCGAAGAAGGCTTGTGGTTTTTTCCCTGAAAATGCCATCAACAAAGTGTTTCTGGTGCTGAAATCACTATCTTCCCACCTTTCAGGAACAGGCAGATTTGAATCAGAAAACCACATTTTTCAACACAAATTTGGCATTTTACTGGGACATACCCCATTTTTACTATATTTGGTGCTTTCAGCCTCCTTCCAGTTAGTGACAGGAATGGGTGTGAAACCAATGCTGGATCCCGGAATGCTAAACATTTCTGAAAACTAGACAAAATTCTGAATTCAGAAAGGGGTCATTTGTGTAGATCCTACAAGGTTTTCCTACAGAAAATAACAGCTGAAATAAAAAAATATTGAAATTGAGCTGAAAACAACAGCCATTTTTCTTTATGTTTTACTCTGTAACTTTTTCCTGCGATGTCAGATTTCTGAAAGCAATATACCGTTTTGTCTGCTGGACTCTTCTGGTTGCGGGCATATAAAGGGCTTGTAGGTTCATCAAGAACCCTAGGTACCCAGAGCCAATAAATGAGCTGCACCCTGCAGTTGGTTTTCATTCTATACTGGGTATACAGCAATTCATTTGCTGAAATATGAAGAGTGAAAAAGAGGTATCAAGAAAACCTTTGCATTTCCAAAATGGGATAAAGATAAGGTTTTGAGGAGCACTGGTTATTTGCACATCGCTGAATTCCGAGGTGCCCATACTAGCATGTGAATTGCAGGGCATTTCTCAAATAGACGTCTTTTTTACACACTCTCTTATATTTGGAAGGAAAAAATGTAGAGAAAGATAAGGGGCAATAACACTTGTTTTACTATTCTATGTTCCCCCAAGTCTCCCGATAGAAATGATACCTCACTTATGTGGGTAGGCCTAGTGCCCGCGACAGGAAATGCCCCAAAACACAACATGGACACATCCTATTTTTTTTATAGAAAACACAGCTGTTTTTTCCAAAGTGCCTACCTGTAGATTTTGGCCTCTAGCTCAGCCGGCACCTAGGGAAACCTACCAAACCTGTGCATTTCTGAAAACTAGAGACCTAGGGGAATCCAAGGAGGGGTGACTTGCGGGGCTCGGACGAGGTTCTGTTACCCAGAATCATTTTGCAAACCTCAAAAAGTGGCTAAAAAAACAAGTTTTCCTCACATTTCGGTGACAGAAAGTTCTGGAATCTGAGAGGAGCCACAAATTTCCTTCCACCCAGCGTTCCCCCAAGTCTCCCGATAAAAATGATACCTCACTTGTGTGGGTAGGCCTCGCGCCCGCGACAGGAAACGCCCCAAAGCGCAACGTGGACACATACAAATTTTTGGAAGAAAACAGAGGTGTTTTTTGCGAAGTGCCTACCTGTAGATTTTGGCCTCTAGCTCAGCCGGCACCTAGGGAAACCTACCAAACCTGTGCATGTCTGAAAACTAGAGACCTAGGGGAATCCAAGGAGGGGTGACTTGCGGGGCTCGGACCAGGTTCTGTTACCCAGAATCCTTTGCAAACCTCAAAAAGTGGCTAAAAAAACAAGTTTTCCTCACATTTCGGTGACAGAAAGTTCTGGAATCTGAGAGGAGCCACAAATTTCCTTCCACCCAGCGTTTCTCCAAGTCTCCCGATAAAAATGATACCTCACTTGTGTGGGTAGGCCTAGCGCTCGAGACAGGAAACGCCCCAAAGCGCAACGTGGACACATACAAATTTTTGGAAGAAAACAGAGGTGTTTTTTGCAAAGTGCCTACCTGTAGATTTTGGCCTCTAGCTCAGCCGGCACCTAGGTAAACCTACCAAACCTGTGCATTTCTGAAAACTAGAGACCTAGGGGAATCCAAGGAGGGGTGACTTGCGGGGCTCGGACCAGGTTCTGTTACCCAGAATCCTTTGCAAACCTCAAAAAGTGGCTAAAAAAACAAGTTTTCCTCACATTTCGGTGACAGAAAGTTCTGGAATCTGAGAGGAGCCACAAATTTCCTTCCACCCAGCGTTCCCCCAAGTCTCCCGATAAAAATGATACCTCACTTGTGTGGGTAGGCCTAGCGCCCGCGACAGGAAACGCCCCAAAGCGCAACGTGGACACATACAAATTTTTGGAAGAAAACAGAGGTGTTTTTTGCAAAGTGCCTACCTGTAGATTTTGGCCTCTAGCTCAGCCGGCACCTAGGGAAACCTACCAAACCTGTGCATTTCTGAAAACTAGAGACCTAGGGGAATCCAAGGAGGGGTGACTTGCGGGGCTCGGACCAGGTTCTGTTACCCAGAATCCTTTGCAAACCTCAAAAGGTGGCTAAAAAAACAAGTTTTCCTCATATTTCGTTGACAGAAAGTTCTGGAATCTGAGAGGAGCCACAAATTTCCTTCCACCCAGCGTTCCCCCAAGTCTCCCGATAAAAATGATACCTCACTTGTGTGGGTAGGCCTAGCGCCCGCGACAGGAATGGATCACACAAGGGTCAATGGTAGTCATTGCTTGAGGTCTACTGTTAACCCTGGAGTGATTCATTCCTGAAGCATCCACTAGGCGCAGGCACACAAGCGGGGTTGTGTTTTTATCAGGACAAGTGGGGAAACACTGGGTGGTAGGAATTTTGAGGATCCCTGCAGATCCCTGGACTTCTGCTCATTGAAATGCAAGGAAAATGTGTTTTTTAAGCTCATAGGGGGTGATTCTAACCCTGGCGGTCGGTGATAAAGCGGCGGCCAACCCGCCAACAGGCCGGCGGTCGAAAAAATGGAATTCTGACCCTGGCGGGAACCGCCAACACAGCCCGCCACATTAACACTCCGACCGCCGCGGCGGTGCAGACAAACAGCGTGGCGGTCCCCGCCAACAGGCAGGCGGCAGACAATGTACCGCCCACACTATCACAACTCACCAATCCGCCACCTTTTCCGGGGCGGGAGCCCCGACGATAAAAACACGGCGGAAACAGACTACGAACGGGAAAACGCGCACCAAAACACACTCCACGAGGAAGGAGGACAGCATGGAACCCGAATTAAACATCCTACCTGCTCTCGTCTACCTTCTCATCTACCACGAGTACGAACTCCAGTGCAGATGACAACGGTGAGTACTGCACCTACGACACACGGGAGGGGGGAGGAGGGAAGCTTGAGACGGCGGGGCCCAGCGGAGCGGTGCTTGAGACGGCGGGGCCCAGCGGAGCGGTGCTTGAGAGGAAGGGCCCAGCGGAGCGGTGCTTGAGACGGCAGGGCCCAGCGGAGCGGTGCTTGAGACAGCGGGGCCCAGCGGAGCGGTGCTTGAGAGGAAGGGCCCAGCGGAGTGGTGCTTGAGACGGCGGGGCCCAGCGGAGCGGTGCTTGAGACGGCGGGGCCCAGCGGAGCGGTGCTCTTCTGCACGGCGGGGCCCTGTTCAGCGGTGCTCTTCTCCATGGCGGGGCCCTGTTCAGCGCTGCTCTTCTCCACGGCGGGCCCTGTTCAGCGGTGCTCTTCTCCACGGCGGGCCCTGTTCAGCGGTGCTCTTCTGCACGGCGGGGCCCTGTTCAGCAGTGCCTATCTTCACGGCGGGCCCTGTTCAGCGGTGCCTATCTTCACGGCGGGCCCTGTTCAGCGGTGCTCTTCTCCACGGCGGGCCCTGTTCAGCGGTGCTCTTCTCCACGGCGGGCCCTGTTCAGCGGTGCTCTTCTGCACGGCGGGGCCCTGTTCAGCGGTGCCTATCTTCACGGCGGGCCCTGTTCAGCGGTGCCTATCTTCACGGCGGGCCCTGTTCAGCGGTGCTCTTCTCCACGGCGGGCCCTGTTCAGCGGTGCTCTTCTCCACGGCGGGCCCTGTTCAGCGGTGCTCTTCTCCACGGCGGGCCCTGTCCAGCGGTGCTCTTCTGCACGGCGGGCCCTGTTCAGCGGTGCACATCCAGTAGGTCAAGGGAGCCAGACCTGGCCTGGACTCCCTGCTCAGTCGCCCTCCGACCGTGATGCTTCTGGACCCTTCGGGGACGGAGTCCTGGGCCCTTTGGTGTCCTCCTTTCCAGCTGGGATGTGGCATGTGGGGCCCACCTGCTCCGCGCTCCTGCTGCCTGACTTCTCCGCCCTGCTGCCCTTACGCTCCTTAGATGGGGCTCTCGGGCCCTTGCCTCCCCTAGATGATGTGGCTGGTGAAGTGGGCGAAGTTTGCTCCTTGGGGGCAGCCGTGTCAGTCCTCGCACGGCGGCCCTTGTGTTTCCTGGTCCTCTTGCCGGGGGGGGGGGGCTGGATGTGTCCTTGCTGCTGTAGAGGTGTCACTGCTGGCAAAGGGTGGACTCCAGAACCCATGCACAACAGTGACACCCGAAGCTGGGCTGGTGGTGGCTGTGGTGCTCTTGGGACTCTTTGCAGATGGAGGGGGTAGGTCATCGGAGGGAAAGAGGTTAAGATTAGCCAGGAAAAGTTTTTTAGGGCCAAGGTAAAGGGTAGGAGAAGTGGTGATGGGAGTGGAGGAAGAGGATGTGGTTGTAGGAGAGTCAGGTGTGCTGTCATTGGGTGAAGGTGCTGGTGCTGTAGGCTGTCGTGAGGTGGATGTCTGTTGGGTGGGTGGCTGCCTGCGTTTGTGTGTCTTGGAAGAGGGGGTGACAGACACAGTGGGAGAGGACACAGGGGACGTGTAAATGGCAGTGGGGGTGGTGACTGCACGTGTGCGGACTGTACAGGAGGGTGTGGTGGTGATGGAAGCACTGGCTGATGTTGGTGTGCATGCAGGTGTGAGTGTAGACGTCACAGGGAGGGAGGAGGGAGACGAGGAGGAGGGGGACACAGGGGTGGCAGTGACTGTTGGAATGTCTGCATCTGGGTGTTGCTTGGGTGAGTGTTTGTGGGATCTGTGGTGCTTGTGTCTGGATGAGCTGCCCTTGGGTGTTGAGGTGTGTGCAGGCTGGTCAGATGGTGTGGATGGGATAGGCTAAGGAACAGGAGACAGAGACAGGCTGGAGGCAGTCAGAAGAGGGAGGCTGGAAACAGGGACAATGGCTGCCATCAGTGCTGAGGCCAGAGCAGTGAACGATCGTTGATGGGCAGCCTGACCCGAATGAATGCCCTCCAGGTAGGCATTGCTCCGATGCACCTCCCTTTCTACCCCCTGGATGGCATTCAAAAGGGTAGTCTGCCCAACAATGAGCGTCCTCACAAGGTCAATGAGCTCCGCACTGATGGCAGCAGGGGTGACAGGGGCAGGGGCTGAGGTGCCTGGGGCGAAGGAGATGCCCGCCTTCCTGGGCGAGCGGGCACAGAGCGTAGGCTGAGGGGCTGCAGGGAGGGCGGGGCTGGTGCGCTGGGTGGCGGCTGTACCTGTAGAGGCTGGGGTCCCGGATGTTTCCGCCGCCGCTAGGGAGCACCCATCCGAGGACGTGTCTGTGTCGCTGCTCTCACCACCGGTCCCCGTTGTGGTGCTCCCCTCGCCCTCCGGATCACTGGTGCCCTCGGTGTCTGTTCCTGGGCCCACCGGGGCCTTGTGACTTGCAGCTCCCTCGTGCTCCGATGCCAAATCTCCTCCGCCTGATGATGCTAATGCACACATGCACAAGAAGATGAAGAAGAAGGGTGGGGGGAGAAAAAAGAAGACCAGGTTGAGTGCATGCAATGTCAACACCGTTGGCGGAGAGGACAGACACAGGAGCCTCATGCACTAAGCCGCGCATTCGGGGTACACTACTCAGTACTTCTGACTAAGACAACAGGTCAAGAGAGGACAAACGCGCAGATGTGTGAGGCTGGACCATCAATAGCTGTACTTGTCACCCTACAGAGGTGGGGGCCGGGAGCACAGGGCCATGCCTAAGGGAGAGGACTACACTACAGAAAGCGCCCTGGCCTAATGTCACCCACAACCCTCCTCCCCCACCCAGACGCCTCCACTGCGCAGAAAGATAGCAGAATGTGCTGATACTCACCCCCTTGTGTCTGCTGTGATGCTCTCAAGCGCCCATCCAAATCAGGGTAGGCCACCGCCAGGATCCGGGACATCAGGGGGGTCAGGGTACGACTGGCACCCCTTCTAGGTTGGGAGGCCATCCCCAGCAGTTACTCAGCGGTCTTCCTGGTTCCGCGGCGGATGTCCTCCCACCTCTTGCGGCAGTGGGTGCCCCGTCTGACGTGGACCCCCAGGGCCCAGACTTCCTTGGCGATGGCACGCCAAATCTCGACTTTCTGATGGGCGCTGACCTATGTGACATGTACAGGGTGGGAAGGAAACATTCATCAACTTACTGCATGTTAGATGTGATTGGCCCCCCCTCCCCAACCTTGCCATATGGCACATGCTCTCATCTGTCGTGCGTTGCACTCCTTATTCGCCCCCCACCCCACCAACTTACATCCACCCCACTACACACAGGCATCGCCCATTCCATGTGCACCCGGTGTACTTACCTGTTGGTCTGGAGGACCGTAGAGTAATGCATACTGGGGGAGGACCCCATCCACGAGCTTCTCCAACTCTTCAGACGTGAAGGCAGGGGCCCTTTCCCCAGTCGCAGCAGCCATTGTCACTTCCAGACCGAGGTCACAGCAGCACTTGCAGTATTGGTCCTCTCCTGTGGATGATCAGGTCTCGAGTGATCAGGCAGATAGAAAATGGCGGTCACGCCCGCGGCGGTGCGTACCGCGGCGGTGCGTACCGCTACCGCCTGCGCACCTCGTCATTGGCTCCTGAAACCCATAGGCTTCAATGTTAACCAATGCGGCTCCGTGTAGCGGTCTTCAACCGCCTACCGCCACGGTGTGCTCCGCCAGCGCATTGACCCCACATCCCATTGTCCCACTTCACAGGTCAGGCAGCCGCCATTTCAAGGGCCCACATGGCATAATTTCTACTGCGACACACAGGCCTAGGCCTTGCATTGACACACATACACGCCTTTCAAAACATAGATAACCGTGTGCTATGCAAGCTGTGGTGAACGTACCAGTGATTGGCTTGACTCTGTGCTCCATGTTGTCATTCCTAGGCACCGTCCGCTGGGAATTGCGAGGAGAAGGATGAATCCTCGCGTGTACCGACCGCTGGTGGACCTGTCGACAATGGAAGAACGCCACATCATACTACGATACCGACTTGACCGTGCCACTATCCATGAACTGTGTGCCCAGCTGGAGCCAGCCCTGATGTCCCCCATCCGCCAACCCACAGGAATTCCCCCTCTGGTGCAGGTTCTGTCAGTCCTCCATTTTCTTGCAAGTGGCTCATTCCAGACAAAAGTGGCCATGTCATCTGGAATGTCTCAGCCTATGTTTTCCAAAGTTTTGTCTAGAGTGTTGTCTGCCCTGACGAAACACATGCGGAGTTACATTATATTCCCTGAGGAGGTTGATTTATCCACTGTGAAGGGTGATTTTTATGCCCTTGGACATATTCCCAACATCATTGGTGCCATTGATGGGACCCATGTAGCCTTAGTCCCCCCAAAAGACGATGAGCAGGTGTACAGAAACAGGAAAAGTTACCATTCTATGAACGTCCAGGTGGTCTGTTTGGCTGACCAGTACATCTCCCATGTGAATGCCATGTTCCCTGGGTCAGTGCATGACGCGTATGTGATGCGTAATAGCAGCATCCCTTATGTGATGGAACAGCTACAGAGACAACGTGTGTGGCTAATAGGTGACTCTGGTTACCCCAACCTGCCTTGGCTATTGACCCCAGTGAGGAATCCCCAGACCAGGGCTGAGGAACGGTACAATGAGGCCCATGGGCGAACTAGGAGGATCATAGAAAGGACCTTTGGGCTCCTGAAGGCCAGATTTAGGTGCCTGCATATGACAGGGGGATCCCTGATGTACTCACCAAAGAAGGTGTGCCAGATCATCGTGGCCTGCTGTATGCTTCACAATCTGGCATTGCAACGTCAGGTGCCTTTCCTGCAGGAGGATGGTCCAGATGGTGGTGTTGAAGCAGCTGTGGAGCCTGCGAAGAGTGAAGAGGAGGAAGACTCAGAGGACGACACAGACAACAGGGACAGAGTTATCCAACAGTATTTTCAGTCGCACACAGGTAAGAATCACCCACGCCATTTTACTTTTCCTGCAAGCCTCCTGCTTCTCAACTTTGTCTATGACCCCCCAGTTCTTTTAAACTGATGTTTGATTTTCCCTTCCCTTTTCAGTGCTGTATGACCCACTCCGTGACTACTGCTTGGTTAGCCCATGGACTAATGCTTATTGATCTCGGTATGTGTTCAGCACAAAGTTAACAGAACATAATTGATCGGTAATGTGTTATACATTTGTAAATAATACAGCCTGACTCCTGTTTGATTTCAGTGCATTGAGTGATTTATTTTTTGTGCTAGATAATGGTACATGATATAAACACGGTGATGGGTGGGGGTGGAGTAATGGCCATGGCAGAGTCCAGTTCTCAGTCTCACAGGTGCATTGTCCATATGCCTGTGGAAGGATGGAGCAGGGGCAGTTCAAGGTTGGACAGGGTGGCAATGTGGGACAGTGGGATGAGTTCAGGGGGTGTCTCATGCTGGCAGGGGTCTTGACATCCTACTCTGTCGATTTTTTTGATCTCAGGCTCCTCTTGCGAGGTGGTTGTTCTTCAGCAGGAGGTGGGGTTCTGGTGGCCTGTCGTTGTGGTGGGGCCTCCTGTCCACTAGCGCCGGCGGAGGTGGTAGGCTGTTCCTGGCTAGTGACAGGGGCCCTGTGTGGTGCCACATGGTCCCGCAACGTGTCTTCTATCCAGTTGAGGGCCTGGACTATGCTCCCCATAGCGGTAGAGATGTTGGTGAGTTGATTGGTGAACCCCATGTAGCGCTCCTCCTGCTGTGCCTGGATCTCCTGGAACCTGGCCAGTACCATCGCCATCGTCTCTTGGGAGTGGTGGTAGGCTGCCATGATGGTGGTGAGGGCCTCTTGGAGAGTGGGTTCCCTGGGCCTGTCCTCCCCCCCCTGTCGCACAGCAGCCCTCCGAGTTGCCCTGTTTCCCCCGGCCTCTGTCCCCTGGACGGTGTGCCCACTACCACTGCCCCCAGGTCCCTGTTGTTGTTGGGGTGGTGGGTTAGCCTGGGTGCCCTGTAGTGGCAGACACACCGCTGATTGACCTGTCCTAGAGACAGAGGCATGGGCCCGCTGGGTGGGAGCTGTGCTGTTGGTCCCAGAGGGGGTTGGGTCTGCTGTGGCCTGTGTGTGGGGAACCGACTGTCCAGAGGTCCCCGATGGTCCGGGCTGGTCATCAGGTTCCAGGTCGACAGAGCTGCTGTCATCAATGGGGGCCTCTTCCGGGGGGGGGGGATGGACATTTCTGGACCCTCCTGGCCGGTGTGTTGGCGTTCGGGTCCTGCATGGGGAAAGAGAGTATGGTTATTGTTTCTGTGTGTGCTATTGCGTGCCATTGATTGGTGCCCTTGTCCCCCAGTGCTGCCATTCCCTTGGGGGAGGTGTTGTGGGGGTGTTTTGGGGGGGGGGGGTATGTGCAGTGGTCATGCTTGGGTGATGGGTGTCCATAGTTTGTGGTGGCATGCAGGGGTTGGTGTTGGGTGGGTTGTGCTGGAGAGACATTCTCAGGGAGGATGTGTGATGGGGGGTTGGGGGTGAGGGTGGTGGTGGGGGTTAGCATGCTGGGGGGGGGTGAAGTAGTTGAGATTGTACTTACCAGAGTCCATTCCTCCGTGTACTCCAGCGAGGCCATCAGGATGCAGGATGTTTAGTACCTCTTGCTCCCATGCTGTGAATTCGGGTGGAGTGGGTGGGGGTCCCCCGCCAGTCTTCTGCACTGCGATGTTGTGTCGCGAGACCATCGAACGCACCTTTCCCCTTAAGTCGTTCCAGCGTTTGCGGATGTCGTCTCGATTTCTGGGATGCTGTCCCACCGCGTTGACCCTGTCCACGATCCGCTGCCATAGCTCCGCCTTCCTGGCTATAGTGGTGTGCTGCACCTGTGAGCCGAAGAGCTGCGGTTCAACTCTTATGATTTCCTCCACCGTGACCCAGAGTTCTTGGTCCGAAAAGCGTGGGTGCCTTTGGGGTGCCATGGGGTGGTGTGGATGAGGTGTGGGGTGGTGTATATGGTGATGAGTGTGTTGGTGTGTGGTGCTTTGTGCTTCTATGTGGTGTGTGTGATGGTGTAGTGTGCCTCTGTGTGATGTAGCTCTCTATTCTGTGATGTGTCTCTCTCTCCTTCGTCTCTGATCTTCGGTCGTAGGGGTTTGTGGGTGATGTGGGTTTGTGTTTTATAGTTGTATGGATGTGTGGGAGTGTTGTTGGTATGTGTGTCAGGTGTGTGTATTTCAAATTGCCCAATGTGGCAGTGTTTTGGAGGTGTGTGTGTATTTTGAGCGCGGCGGTGTGTACCGCCAATGGAATACCGCGGTTGAAAGACCGCCGACGGGATTGGTGGGTCAGAATGGCATGGGCGTGTTTCTGTTGGCGTGGCGGTGGAGGTTTGGTCATCTCCAGTTTAACGCGGCCCGCTGATGAGGCGGCCTTCCTTGGATGTTGGGTTTTTGGCGGATTCACAGTTGGTGGTCAGAATGACCGTGGCGGTTTACCGCGGCGGTAGTATGGCAGAGTTCTGACCGGCGGTATGGGCCTTTTACCGCCAAGGTCAGAATGACCCCCATAATGTAATTTCAAGGGGATTCTGGGTGAAGGAAAACTGGTGAGAGCCATGCAAGTCCTGCACCCTTGGACTCCACTGGTACTAGTTTGTTAAAGTTAACCCACCACTCACACTGGTTGGCTTTAGCACCTCCAGAAATTATGGTTTCAAAGCATGATTACTTATCAAAGTATCTGAATATTGAAACCAAGCCTTCTGAAGGTGGGCCATAAAGCCGCGTCCAGGCACCAACCTCTTTATGGTCCATTCACACGCCATTCACGCACAACAAACAACCCTTTCATATCGCCAGCCACGGGCCCAATCCAATCAATCACTCCACTCATATTAACTTACCGCTGCCAGACAAGGGCCCATCACATTCACACGCCACAGAACGGAATAACTTTGACTACATTTTACCAAGTAACTGCCTCCTTCTTCCTTAACATTAAAAAAAATGCATGCGCAACAAACCTTTACTAATGACTCCTGTGACAGCCACCTGAGGCTCAGGAAGACATGTTTTTCATGCGCCTTTAACGCACTCTCTGTGCTAAATCCAACTCCTTCCAGTTTGTGGATGCAAGTTGGGGGTGTCCGAGTATGCCGTACAAAGCGATTCCTCGAACTGAGTGAGCATATCTACCTTTGAAAGTAAGGGAGACATGCTGGGGATTTCTCATGATGTTCCCTAAAGAGAAGGTCATAGGCTATGGAAAAGGGTAGTGTTTGGTACATAGGGGAGTCCATGAGAACGTAGCATATGTCCCAGCCAACATTATGTGCAGTGATGTGACTATAATGCACTTATACAGCAAACTGAACATCTACATCTACTAAGTTCTGATGGAGGATGAACATGAAAAGCAGGTCAAACACTGACCTATACAAGTCATTCTCCTTCCGTGCTGGGATGGCACCAATGGGTTTGAATCCATAGGTGTAGATGATGTATATCTGTACTACCTTTACTATCTGCCTTCTACCTGTGCAATAACCCTGTGAAGGCACTCCTACCATAAGCTTTCCTTACCCATCCATGTCTCTGTTCTCATCAGAGTCCTGGCTAATCCTGTATAATAGCCAAGTGAACCTATACTAGTTTGTGGGAGCAAGTTGGGGGCTTCCAAGTATACCCTACAAAGTGATTCCTCGAACTGAGAGAGCATATCTACAGTTGAAAGTAAGGTAGACATCCAGGTGAAGAAAGGGTACTCCGTGGCAATGTGGCATATGATCTGTCCACTAGTATATGCAGTAGGGGGAAGAAAATGCATGTTAATTGAACAGAACACCGACCACGCCAAAAGGAAGTCCATGATGAAGTAAAATTCTGTGGCTCCTTGCCTAACGAAGCAGTGGCCCATGGACGTTCGGTATCCATGCACTGCCACTGAAAGGATTACCCAACAGCAGCTCAACCTCAGTCGATTTCCCAGAACTTTGCTTTAGTATGATACAACGTAAAGCAAGTAGGGATACAGAGGCCTGGTTGTGATGGACACTGGGGACAGTAATACCGACTCTCCTGCCGCTTTCCATGCTTTGAGCACACTTTACAGCGACGACATGGACGATCCTTTTTGGGTGTTTTAGGTATGCGATCAGCAAAGTGTCGCTCCTGCAGCCTTGCCACATCCTCCAGAATATATGAGGTGGAGGCTGCTACTTCTTCTGTAACAGCAGTGAGGCTTTCAATTACAGACAACTGGAAGTCAAGGAAAGTCATGAGTCTTCCTGTTGTTGTCTGACGGTAAACAACATACGCATTATATGTTGCCATCTGAATCAGGTGGGTAAACAGTTTCTTGTACCAAGTGCGAGTTTTACTACACGCATTGTATGGTTGAAGAACCTGGTCGTTCTTGTCCACTCCACCCATGTACTTATTGTAATCGAGTATACAGATGGGCTTGTGGACTTCGGCCATCTGACCCCAAACCGTGATGGGAGAAGTGCTCTCATCATGAATTGTAGTGAGCACGTATACATCACGTCTATCTAGGAACTTGACTGCGAGCAGTTTGTTAGAACGCAATGCAGTACTCTGTGATTTCTGGAGCTTCTTGCAAACAAGCTCCCGCAGGAATCCTTTGCAGTTACAACGAACTGTACTGCAGGCCACAGTGCCAGCTTTGTAGAGCTCACTGAACAGCTCTACTCCTGTATAGAAATTGTCCACATAAAGGTTATAACCTTTGTGAAGAAGTGGCTGGACAAGTTCCCATACAATCTTACCTGTGACCCCTAACACGGGAGGGCAACCTACAGGGTTTAGGGTAGAATCCTTCCCTGTATACACTCTCAGGCTGTACACATAGCCAGTAGAGCTCTCACACAGCATGTACAGCTTTATGCCATAGCGAGCTCTTTTGCTCGCAATGTACTGTCTGAAAAGCAGCCGTCCTTTGTACAGGATCAAGGACTCATCGACTGCTATATTCTTTCCAGGAGTATATATCTCTGGAAACCTGGCAGACAAATGTTCCACAACAGGTCGAATTTTGAACAACCTGTCATGATCTGGATGGTCCCGGGGCAATGCAGCAGAATTGTCATTGAAATGCAGCATGCGCTGCAGTAGCAAAAAACGATCTCTGCTCATGTATGGTGCGAAGATGGGAGTTACCCAAACCGTGCGAGTCGTCCAGTAGGACTGCAAGGTGGGTTTCTGTACTAACCCATTTTGAGCGTAAGGCCCAAAAATATCTTCAACTCCGCCAGCGAAGTGGGAGTCAACTGGCGTGCCCTAGAACGGGGCCCTAGAGTGCCTCCGCGCTCCCTCAGAAATTGGTCTGCACGCAAATTTGTTTGCTGCACAACTTTCTGAAGAAAGTCAACATCCAAAAACAGATAGATGTAGTCGACTGGCAAAAAGTTAGCTGTATCGACTTTACATCCAGCGTCACCAGTAAAAGGTGGAATTTGGGGCTGAACCAAACAGGGGGGCTGCCAAGAGAGCACTCTCTCTGTGCTTGCGGCAGCAAGCACGTGCTCTCTGGGTTCGGCTAACCCAATGTGGTCCCGCTGCCCAGAATGTGCTTGCGAAGGGACAGCACGGATGTCGTCATTGTCTCCTTCAGACTCACTGGAAGAGGTGTCGTCAGATGGGACTCCGCCAACTGAAAAATCACTCCCAGAATCTGCCCCATTGTCCTCTCCCTCAGATGCTGTCTCAGTGTCTGCTGTCTCAGTCTCTGAGCCTACATCAGAACTGTCCTCCATAACCCGAGCTAGGGCTTGATCAGCAGTCATCCAACGAGACGCCATCTCTGCAACTGGCTAAACTGTCCCTCTAAATTACTAGCCTACGTAGAAGGCAGATAGTCACAAAATTGCGTGTGGGTATGTTTGTTGTGTACAACAGGAAATGTCGTCACCTTACCTTCGCTTCTTCTCCAATTCTGCAGATTTTCTGAAAACACTGAAAAAAACAAAAAAAGAATGTATTACTTCACCTTACCACACACCCTGTGCAACAGTCATTTTTGGTGCTCTGCCTCCTATTACCTCCTCTTCTAATTCCCTCAGTACTACCCAGCAAAAGTGCCACTCATATCTCCATAGTCCCCCTGGCATTACATTTGTTTTAAAGCGCAGGCAACGCTTGCCTTTACTAATCCACTCAGCTACTTTATGGCAACTGCCACTACAGAAAAGACATGCATGCATGCATATATATATATATATATATATATATATATATTGTGTGAACAAGATTCTCACCCCACTCCACGAGGTTCAAATTGACATCTTTTATTGCAAGCAACAGCCACGTACGCGTTTCGACTCTCAAGGATTCTTGATCACAGTAAATGAGTCCCTCTTTTCTTTCATTGTTTATACTTGCGATAAAACATGTCAATTTGAACCTCGTGGAGTGCGGTGAGATTCTTGTTCACAAAATATTTTCGAGGTTGCTCTCCTCCATCACTGAGCACCGGCAGTGGAGTACACTGCACAACAGTCTTTTTAACCAATTTGTGTTGCATATATATATATATATATATATATATATATATATATATATATATATATGTTTAGAAACAAAGTGGTTGAAGGGTTGCTGGGCGGCACACTCCACTGCCGGTGCCCAGTGACAGAGAAGACCAATCTAGAAATTATCTAATGCCGAAAAATGTCACCGCACTCCACGAAGTACAAATAAAAGTGTATTTTATTGCAGTCAATAACCACCAACGTGTTTCAACTCACCAAGGAGTCTTGATCACGGTCCTCGTGGAGTGCGGTGAAATTGTTCACCATTATAAAACAACACACACAAGAATAACAAGCATTTACAATGTAATGGGTCTCGCATCTGCTCGAGTTAGAGCTATTAGCGTTATAAACTCCTAACCCAACGTTTCTTGCCACATAAATTGATAATTGAAAGTTAAACTCTTTCACATAAGAGAGCCGATTCACATTGTCACGGCCACCATGAGCATCATGTGAAGAGTTACACAAAAGGAAAAGAAGTTCACTCGCAAACGTAACAGCAAAAGTGCAATTAGCCATGTACCAGGGGAGATGGCCAAGGCGGTAACAAAACCTCCCCAAGGAGGGACAAAGGTAAATCATTTTCCAATGTCATCAAAGGATTTTTGAAGGGCAAGCCCACGAACGAGTGGTAGTGATGGCCGTGAGGTGGGCGTTGTTAGAAGCCCAGATACACACCAACAAGTCAGAAAAGCAGCACATGGACGCTGCAATGTTTGTCCTGAAAAAATACCGAACCCTACCTCACAAAAACAGGGGTCCCCCAAGGGTCAATCATCTCACCTTTGCTTTTTAACATTTACATGATATCTTTACCAGAACTGATCAATGATTTCCATCTCACATGATACAACTATGCAGATGACACACAAATACTACTTCAATTAGAAGACCCCAAAAACATTGAAAACTCACAAATCTTCAGTTGCCTCAGAGACGTTGATCAGTGGATGACCTGGAGCCATCTCAAACTAAATACCTCCAAAACAGAAATACTCATATGTGGTGACTGGAAAAATTATGACCCTCTGTGTGTCTGGCCTGACGATCTCGGACCACCTCCTCAATTATCCAAGGAAGTTAAAAACCTAGGAATCACCATGGATTCCAAGCTAACTATGAATGCCCAAGTAGACAAATTAGCACGCACAAGCTTCATCACCTTAAAGACTTTACGACGCATCTTCCCCCACCTCGGATTTCCACACAAGGTGCAAGCTACTATCTCACTTGTATTATCCAAACTGGATTATGCCAATAGCCTCTACCATGGATCATCTCTATCTGTTATGAAAAAACTACAACGTATCCAGAATTCCGCAGCCAGGCTACTACTACATATAAAGCCTCAAGCCCACATCTCCCTGCCTTGAGAGCACTACACTGGTTACCCGTTGCCAGAAGATGCACTTTCATGCTGCTTTGTATCACCCACAAAGCTATACATGGAACAGGACCGCTTTTCATCAGAAAGAAAATTACCAAATACATCCAAGAAAGATCCCTCCGCTCAAGACTGGCACCCCACCTTAGAACACCACCATACAAGAAAAAGACTGTAGGTGGTACATCCTTCTCCGTCCAAGCAGCCAAACTATGGAATTCATTACCCCCAACTAAGAGAGCCACAGATAACTTTCTTGTTTTCAGAAAACTTCTCAAGAGTTGGCTCTTTCCTTCATAACCACCTTTTTCAAACAACTATGAACTGCATATGCCTATGTGGATAAATATTTTTTTCAGATTATATGTATATTTCTATTTATTTATAGTTTCTTTGGAAAATATGTATTGTTACTGTCATAACAATAAAATACACACTCTCTTTTAAACCTGTCTGACTAAGTATTTTTTACCCATGATTCTAATTATGTATTGTATGTGCATATGTGTGTGTGTATAAATATATATATGTGTATGTATGTATGTGTATATGTTTCTGTGCTTGGCATGTTTGTGGATCATTGCATGGCTCCTGGTTTTTGGGTTGTTATACTAGATATCTATGAATGTCTGCTCTCATTTTATCACACTTATCTACTCATCACTGTATGTCATGTCTCTATCAAACTATCCTCCATTCTCACTCTGACTCATCCCAAATCCCTTCGACCACTTTCATCTCCTAAATATCTCTGCCTAAGCTCTTCCCTCCACATCTAACTCACCAAACCTCACTCTACCTCTGTGACCTCCCACACAACCCTACTAAATTCTCCTGCATTCATCTCACCCTGCTACTATGCTCTCCCTAACCCTTCCACATACTCTTCCCCCTCCGCCCCCCTTTATTCATCCCAAGCCTTTGGATTGAGTAAATGAAGGATATACTCCCAATTAACACTTCTGGATTTCTTTCCTCCTCCACCCCTCCATTACTCCAGTCAATCTAACTAACAAACTCTCATATCCGCGGCTCAAATTAACTCATAATAATACTAAAACTGTACTCATTATTAAATTATACTAATCCATCACTAATTCTTGTTGGGTTCCGGAGTAGCGTGCTACTCATCGAAAAGCGCTTTGACGCCTCGTCAGGGGTAGTAAGCGCTATATAAATACAATTACAATACAATACAATACAATATATATATATCTATATCTATATATATATATATATATATATATATGTGTATACATATATACACATATATATGAGAGAGAGAGAGAGAGAAAAAACACGACACTCATGTCACAAACCTTTTTTTTTATACATGTGTGCTTGCCCTTGGCAAAGCACACATGTATAAAAAAAAAAATTGGCCCCATTGATGGTCACCCTAAGGGCTGACCACCAAAAATGTTTTTTATTTTTTTTATTTTTTACCCTGGGGGGGGGGGGCGATCGCCCCCCCCCCCCCCCCCCCCCCAGGCAAAACGACATGTTTTTTTTTTTCCCCCCTGGGGTCGGCCCGTGTTCCAAGGGCCGACCCCGCCATTTTTTTTTTTTTTTTTTTTTTTTTTTTTAGTGTGGGGGGCGCGATCGCCCCCCAAAACTGTGTAAATAATTAAATATTGCCCCCGGGGGGGGGCCCATTTACGAGGGGGCCGACCCCCCCAAAGAAGATTCCTGGTGCCTAGGGGCGTTTCCTGCCCGTGGATCGCAGCCACGCTGCGATCCACCCAGGAAACGGTGCCAGGGAGGCATTGATGGAAAGGGGAGAGCCTCCCCTTTCCATCGATGCCTCGATGGCATCTGGGGAGGCCGTTTTGGCCGTTTTTTCCCCACCGGAGAAAGAGAGAACGCTTACCTGCTTCTCTCCTTCTCCGGTGGGGAAAAACTGTGACGTCAGCACGCCTCGCGGCGCACTGACGTCATAAGGGGGCGGGAGGGGGGTGGGATGGAGACGCGGAAGCTCTTCCGCGTCTCCTATGATAAAAAAATGTTTTTTAAATATCCTCCGGTGCATTGCACCGGAGAATTTTTAACCCCCTCCCTGGTGTCGCCCACTGGTCGTGACCCGCACCAGGGAGGGTGTGTGGGCGTCGGCCAGTGGCCGACGCCCGCACCAAAGGGGTTAATAGCAGTTAGAGCTGATGTACTCTCATGAGAGTAATTGTCTAAAGGGCGGCTAACACAGTTTTTACTTTTTTTTCTTTTTAAGAAAAGGTGGGACAATCTGCCATTCTGATTCACTCGTAGACCCTCAAATTAGATGCAACGTATTCAAGAATGTCTTGTGAGGTCCGTATGAACCCGTGTACATAAACAGCTCATTGATTTTGCTCTAATCCTGTATTTCAGATTCCAGAGACTTTTATTTGCAGGGCCAAGAAGGGGTGGGGTGGCATTTCCCTGCCTCTTCCTGTCACTGATGGAAATGGAAGTGCCCGCACTTAGGCCCATATTGAAAAGTATAAATATGGCCATTAGCCCTGGCTTTGTATAGCGGGCTGCTGAGCATACTTTTTAGCGCTACCCAGGAGAGTCGCTGCCGCTCACATGCTGACTACTGGTGTGCATTGCCCTACCGGGCCCCCAGTCAGCAGGTGAGAAACATTCCAAAGTATCCCAATTTGTATACCAGTCATATTCAACAGATGATAACAGTGTACAGTGAGTTTTCTATGGCATTTCTATAAGCATATCTCACCCATTCGGAGGACACTGACGAAGGCTTTTTTGTGGACCCTGTCTGAAGTGTGCTCAAGGGATTCCATGGGTGCTCAGCACACGTTTGTCAGGATGTACGAGAGGAAAGTAAATATATCTCAAAAGGGAATATTTTGGTGATGCCTAACACGGAACTACACACCATAATGACTTTGTAGAATGTGCACTTTTTCACCATAAAAACTATGTTGCTCTGTTTCATTATCCTTTTTCAGAGATGTTGGTGGAAGAGTTATTACAGTTTCACTTTGGAGCATTCTTTGTCACCTAGTTCAATCATCATGCAGACCACAAGAAGTTAAGTCTCTAAAACTGGGTACACATTGAATATTTTTCATTTTCTGGTCTACTCTCAGATTTTATTTTGTATGTTTTCACAAATTACTAACCATTATTCCACAAATTTTTCTCAGGCTTATTGTGCAGGTTCTACCTATATCTGTAGATGTACAACTTGAATATCACAGTCATGTTCAGTGGATGACTATAGTGCAAAGTCAGTTTTCTGCTTAGTTAAAAAAGGCAAATATTACATCTTTCATAGACCTAAATGCAGCCACAATTTGAACAGTTTCTGAAGGTGTTCCACATGTAATCAGCTCCACTTTCATTGTCACTACATAAAAAAGAAAAGTAAACAGAACTCTGGCTGGACAACCCCATACCATGCTGATGCACAGTTTGCCAACTTAAAGCCTTTAACGTCTGCTCTGTATCCTTAGTTTAGCTCAACTTCTTAACCAGGCAAGTCTCTCTAATTGTACCTTTCTACATTGAACCCGAATAGCACCATTGCAAAACACTTTTTGCTTTTTGTGTCATTTCTGAATAGCAATATATAATATCACCATATAATTCACCCTTGTCCCTCACCATGTGGCCTATCCTTGAAAAACAGCTTGGGAAAGTGTACAGAAGTGTCTTTTGTTTGGCTACGTTCTCTTTGCTTCTACTTTGAAGTTTACACCCTCATTTTTTTCCACTGTTAATTTTAAATGGTTGCTAAATAATTCATTACATTTCAATTCTACATGAATTTGAATTGAAAAGCACATTTTAAACTGCAACATTGAACCGTCCCCAACTTCTGAATACCAGTTTCCTAGGTATCAAAGACCATGGTGGTCATTACAACCCTGGCGGTCGGTGTTAAAGTGGTGGTAAGACAGCCAACAGGCCGGCGGAAAAAAAATTTTGAATTACGACCGTGGCGGAAACCGCCAGCAAACACAGCCACTTTAACACTCCGACCACCACAGCGGTACAAACAAACAGCATGGCGGTCACTGCCAACAGACAGGCGGAGGACAATGTACCCCCCACAGTATCACAACCTACCAATCCGCCACCTTTTCCGGAGTGGATTCCCAGCGAACAAAAACACGGCGGAAACCGGACTTCGAAGGGAAAACGCTCACCTCTACACACCCCACGAGGAACCAGGACGCCATGGAACCAGAGCTGCACATTCTCCCTGCCCTTATCTTCTTGCTCCTCTACCAGGAGCACGAACGCCGGCGGCGAAGACCACAGTGAGTACTGCACCTACGACACATGGGAGGGGGGAGGGAAAAAACAGGGACACACACATGCAACACGCAACACCCCCACCCCCACCCCCACCCTCACCCACTACAACACACACACTAATACAGCATGAAACATTACAGTTACACCCCCCAAACCCCCTGGAAGAATGCAGAGACAAAAGGAAATGCGCGTAACTATTGTAATATAATAAAATGCTTCATTGAAGTCCGTGGAACACTGGGCCCACACGGCATGGGTGAGGCCCACAATCAATACCCGAACATGACGGAGAGAACACTGTAGGAGCATCAGATAGCAATAAAACAGGCACCTCAGGGGGAAGGGAAAGGCAGGGCACCTCAGCCAGTTGAGTGTGCAAAGCCAAATCCAAGAGTGGGCCACATGCCCACTGTTCAATCCTGGGGAGTGCAAAGCCACAATCTCTCAAGTCTCTACAGTGGGTGGGTTGCCCACTGCGATATCCTGGGGAGTGCAAAGTCACAGTCTCTCAAGTCTCTGCAGTGGGTGGCTTGCTCACTGCTATATCCTTGGGAGTGCAAAGCCACAGTCTCTCAAGTGGATAACAGTGGGTGGTTTGCCCACTGCTCTATCCTGGGGAGTGCAAAGCCACAGTCTCTCAAGTCTCTACAGTGGGTGGGTTGCCCATGGTTCAATCCTGGGGAGTGCAAAACCACAGTCTCTCAAGTCTCTACAGTGGGTTGGTTGCCTACTGCCATATCCTGGGGAGTGCAAAGCCACAGTGTCTCAAGTCTCTACAGTGGGTGGGTTGCCCACTGCCATATCCTGGGGACTGCAAAGCCACAGTCTCTCAAGTCTCTACAGTGGGTGGGTTGCCCACTGTTCAATCCTGGGGAGTGCAAAGCCACAGTCTCTCAAGTCTCTACAGTGGGTGGGTAGCCCACTGTTCAATCCTGGGGAGTGCAAAGCCACAGTCTCTCAAGTCTCTACAGTGGGTGGGCTGCCCACTGTTCGATCCTGGGGAGTGCAAAGCCACAGTCTCGCAAGTGGATAACAGTCTCCACTGGTTCTGGAGGGGGCTTTGTGCCCAGAGTGCTTCATCCTGCCAAGGACTGAGGTAGTGGATGCCTTTCTCCACTGGTTCTGGAGGGGGCTTTGTGCCCAGAGTGCTTCATCCTGCCAAGGACTGTGCGAGTGGATGTATCTCTCCACTGGTTCTGGAGGGGTCTTTGTGCCCAGAGTGCTTCATCCTGCTAAGGAAAGAGGTAGTGGATGCCTTTCTCCACTTGTTCTGGAGGGGGCGTTGTGCCCAGAGTGCTTCATCCTGCTAAGGACAGAGGTAGTGGATGCCTTTCTCCACTGGTTCTGGAGGGGGCTTTGTGCCCAGTGTGCTTCATCCTGCCAAGGTCTGAGGTAGGGGATACCTTTCTCCACTGGTTCTGGAGGGGGCTTTGTGCCAAGAGTGCTTCATCCTGCCAAGGACTGTGTGAGTGGATGTATCTCTGCACTGGTTCTGGAGGGGGCTCTGTGCCAAGACTGCTTCATCCTGCTCGTGGAGGACAGAGTAGCGTCAGTGCCCTTGGCGCTCATGGGCCAGTGGTGCTTGTGGCGGCAGTGTCCTGTTCAGCGGTGCTTGTGGTGGCGGTGTCCTGTTCAGTGGTGCTTGTGGCGGCGGTGTCCTGTTCAGCGGTGCTTGTGGCGAAGGTGTCCTGTTCAACGGTGCTTGTTGCGGCGGGGTCCTTGGCAGCGACTCAGCTGCTGGCGGTGCTGTCTGGCCCAGCGGGGATGGTGCTGGCGGTCCTTTCTGGCCCAGCGGGGATAGTGCTGGCGGTCCTTTCTGGCCCAGCGGGGCTGGTGCTGGTGGTCCTTTCTGGCCCAGTGGGGCAGGTGCTGGCAGTCCTGTCTGGTCCAGCGGGCTGGTGCTGGCGGTCCTTTCTGGCCCAGCGGGGTTGGTGCTGGCGGTCCTGTCTGGCCCAGCGGGGCTGGCGCTGGGGGTCCTGTCTGGCCCAGCAGAGCTGGTGCTGGAGGTCCTTTCTGGCCCAGCGGGGCTGGTGCTGACGGTCCTTTCTGGCCCAGCGGGGCTAATGGCGGTGGCCTCCTGGTCAGCGGGGCTGATGGCGGTGGCCTCCTGGGCAGCAGGGATGATGGTGGTGGCCTCCTGGGTAGCGGGGATGATGGCGGTCTTCTCCGCCGTGCTGCCCTTCCCAGACTTGCTGAGTTTCTTGTGCCCCTTCCCCACCTTGTAAGGTGTTGCAGCTGACTCAACACTCCCACCTGTACCCTTGGGAGCGGCTTAGGTTGCTGGAGTCTTCCCCCTCTCCCGCCGGGCACTGGCCAACTTTTGATGCTTGACAGTTGGGGGACTGTCCGTGCTGTGGCTCCTTGCCACACTGGCTGCCCAGCTGCCTGGTACACTCCAGAATCCGGTGACTACTGGCACCACTGGTCCCGGAGATGTTGTGGCTGAGGTGCTAGGTTGGGACCTGGAGAGTCGGGCCCTAGGAGACTGACGGGGTGGGGGAGGTAAGGGAAAGAGGTCAAGGGTGGACAGGAAAAGTTTCTTGGGAACACTGGGATGGGTAGCTGGAGGGGGTTTGGGAGTAGAGGAAGAGGTTGTGGTTGTAGGAGGTGTACGTTTGGTGACTTTGGGTGAAGGTACATGCACTGGAGGCTGTCGTGAGGTGGATGGCTGTTGGGTGGGTGTGTGCCTACGTTTGTGTATCTTAGGAGGTGGCGTCACAGACACACTGGGAGAGGACACAGGGGACGTGTGAATGGTAGTGGGGGTGGTGACCGCACATGAGCGAGGTGTGGTGGTGTGTGTGCTGGTGATGGAAGTTATGGCTGTAGATGTAGTGCATGCAGGTGTGAGTGGAGATGAGACTGGGAGGGAGGAGGGAGACGAGGAGGAGGGAGACAAAGTGGAGGCAGTGGATGTTGGTGTGTCTGCATGTGTGTAATGCTTGCGTGAGTGCCTGTAGGATGTGTGGTGCTTATGTTCGCCAGATCTCCCCTTGTGTGTTGAGGTGTGTGCATGATGGTCTGATGGTGTGCTTGGGATAGGCTGAGATACAGGGGTGTGGGTCTGGGTGGAGGTAGTTGGAGGGGGGATGCTAGAGACAGGGACAATGACTGCGATCAGTGCTGAGGCCAGAGTCTGAAAAGCTCACTGAAGTGCTGCCTGACAAGAATGAATGCCCTCCAGGAATGCATTTGTTTGTTGCAACTGCCTCTCTACACCCTGGATTGAAGAACCAGAACCTTATGGGCCTGGCGGCGCAGGGTACGCCTGAAATCTCCTTGGATTCACCTGCCTCAACTAACAGAGACACGGGACACTCTGTCAGGCGTAAAAGATCAGATTTTATTAGCTGCACCTAGTACAGTTGTCCAAGAAGTACACAAGGTATGTTCTCAGGAGACTGCCACTTTACTTTGTGGCGCACAATCTTATATACCGTATAAAAACCATTTATTAACTACATACACTCCCAGAACACATAGAAAGGAGCCAGTAAGAATAATGTAAAGATAGAACAGAGCCAATAGAAATGTCGGAAAACAAGACAGCACCAATAGAAGGAATTGGAAAACAAAGTATCAAGTGACTTAAGGTTGCCTCCCCTCCAGCTGTGTTTGTCACCCCTCCCTTGAACTAATTCATTAACCGATCCACAACGAAGTTGCATGTGGTGCGATAAGTTTGTGTGCGTTTGGAGGACAGTTGTGAAATGAGAGAATACTAGCAAAGGACAGCGAAGGCCAGACGATAAGATAAGATCGGCGGAGAATAGTGTGAGCCTACAGATAGTTAAAACAAGGATTAGAAAACCAGACAGGGATTAGTGTACTTTGTCAGACCTTAATACCAGCCTTGTAAAGATAGAGGCAGAAGGCTGTTTTGAACACCATGTTGCAGAATAAGCAGAAAAGGCAGAATGGACTTCGTTCGCTGTGCTGCCTGAGTGAAGGCAACATAAAATGGCGGCGGGCCACAAAATGGCGGGTCGATACGATTGTATTAAAAATCGAATTTCCTCAGACCCTCCTTTTGCCAGAACTCAGGCAAGATACACAAACTCATGTTAATCTGAGTCGATGTCTATGGCCATGAGGTCATCAAGCTGTTGCTGTACCATCATTTTGATATTCTCTGCTCTTTGTGACTTGGGTTTGGGAATACATGCAGTAGCACATAGGTTGCAGATGGCAGGACCGCAGTGCATACAAAGACAACAAGAGAATATAAAAGCTAAAATTACTCCAAAGAATGTCAATACCTTCCAACCCCATTTGGACAGTAATCCCCAAAACCACTCTGAAAAGGACCAATCTCCTTCGTCCTGATGAATCGACTCGGAGATTATGTGTAACTTAGAGATAGCTTGGTATACTGTCGGAGCGTCATTAGGTATGAAAATACAGCAACTTGATCCGATCAATTTGCATACTCCACCACGGTCCGCAAGAACAAAGTCTAAGGCAACACGGTTCTGCAAGGTCATAAGACGATCAGCCTGTAGTTCAGCTGTCAGCTGTAATGTTACTTAAAGCTCCTACAGTGATGTCTATGGTGGTTTCTACGACACGACCAATTGCCTTATATTTCTGCTGTTGGCCATTGGACCCCAGAAGGGAAGAAATCCTTTGAGGAAATCTCCTCCCTCTTGTCCTGCTGTGTCTTTCGAATCCACAATCCCTCTGCCATATCTATTTTTATGATGGTTCGCAGGAGCGGTGTATGTAGGGGGAAGAAGAAAGGCTATATAACAAGTACCAGAGAATCAGCTGGCAACCATGTATAAGCCCTATCGTGGCAAACGAAGTATGTACCTTGAGATGGTACTAACGGCGGTGAATTCAGGGCTGAATAAACATATGTATGGGAACATAAACTTTCTCTTTGTCCCGGTGTTTGGAGTTCTACCATTTATTTGCAGACAGAAAATTTCTTGTTGGGGTATGACCCGTATCGGAGGAGATTTTCCTTGCTTAACCTTATCATTGAGGCTGGAAATGTAATTAGTTATGTTCCAATGGTATATGCTTTTCTTTCATCTATGGAAGCTTCACTTTTTTCCATGATTATAGCCATAGCTACCATTCCCTTTATCAATAAACTATGACTGAAATCTGAACCAACACTATGTGAACTGACAGGTTGTTTAATTTTACTTTGATATGCATTATTGAAAATGACAAAATAAGCCCAAGCGGAACCTTCATAGGAGAATGGAAGAACTAAATATGGCATTCCTTTTTCTACCGTATGTGGTATGAGTCCACACACCCAACAGTCAGTTGTATTGATCACTAACTGATGTTGATGTAACAACTGGACGAAGGAATTGTTAAAGTATTCAGTTCTTCTGATGAGTTCATGCTGGGGAAGAGTGTGAAATAGGTGCGGAGAGATAGTAGAAGAAGATAGAGGTAGGAGAAGAGACAACTTTTTGCTGCAGAGTAATAATGATCCAGTTTACAGATGCCAAAAGAATACACGACAATATAATGACGCATAGAGCAATACTACAAACGACTACATATTTCTTTACAATTATTCTTTACATTTTTACTTTCTCTTTTATCAATGTAGCCTCCATCTTTCTAAGTGGATGCTCACGGCAATCTTCCTCAATCACTGTAGTCACGATTATCTACCGTCCTATGACACTGTGAGGTCCTGCAGGCCTATTGCCACTTACTCAGGTCGTAACTAAGACTCCTACCGTGACCCTGCAAACCGGATAGAGTACTACATAGGAGAGAAATTTACAAGTTCTTTGGTCTTGGTCTCAAATTATAGCGTTCTGTCCCAGAGGCAGTCTGGTTTTGAAACAATGTTCCTGGATTTGTCGTGTTCAAGCGACGATGCAATGGTATTGCTTCTTGAAGGATGTCGTCGTCCTCTTTCTCAGAAAGTGTTCCAATTAGACGCGCATCACTGAATGGTACAAATTGCGGAACTTTCTCACTTTCAGAGTCACTGATGCCTCTACGGACCCACTGATCGAAAGGCAAGGCAAAGGCACTTTCTTGCAGTGCACGGCATGCACCCAGTTTTTCTTTCCTTCGACTTTAACTGCTGTTCTTGTGGTCAAAAGAACCAGGCGTGGCTCTCTCCATCTGGGCTCCAAATTTCTCTGTCGTTGGAAAATTTTCGTGCAGACCCAGTCACCTGGTCGGATGGAATGACCTGGGTCTGTGGAAGCCTCTGGTAGAGCACTCTGAACCTGTTGATGAAGAACACGCAATTTAGTTGTAAGGTCATGCAAGTAGTCAATCAACATCGGGTATGGCAAGTCTGAGTATTTCTTAGGGCGAGGAACTCCCCATACATTAGCTGGGCGACCAAATATCACTTCGTAAGGGCTAAGCCCCAAACGAGAGTGAACTGCTGTTCTGGTGGACAGAAGAGCCAATGGTAAAGCATCAGGCCAATTAAGTCCTGTGCTAGCTTGCACCTTAGCAATTTTAAGCTTCAAGGTTCCATTGTAGCATTCTACTAAACCAGCCGACTGTGGGTGATTCGCCGCGTGGAACTTCTGTTTTATGCCAAGACCTGCACAAACTTTTTGCATGACTTGACCCACAAATTCGCTCCCATTGTCACTCCAGACATGCGCGGCAAACCAAACCTAGGGAAGAATTCTTTCAAAAGTATTTTGGCAGTTGATAAAGCAGTATTGTCCTTCAGAGGGTAGCTTCTACCCATCTAGAAAAAGCACATACTACCACCAGAACATATTTGAGGTTGTTGCATCGTTCCATGTGAATATAATCGATCTGCAACACCTCAAATGGATATGTTGGAGGAGCAAAATGACCTGCTGGAGTTGGGGTTCCCTTTCCCGGATTGTACATCAAGCAAACAATACAATGTTTTACTACATTATTTGCACACTTTGGGATCCCCTCATTTTGCCACACTGGAGCCAGAAGTTTACATATTCCTTTTGCACTTAGGTGAGCTGGACCATGTGCCATAGTAACTACAGGTAGTACATAAGCATCTGGTAACAGCCAACGTTGATGTTCTGATAATTCAACCCAACATCCCATCTCATCTAACATTCCTGTACTTTCCTTCCACTTTCTCAACTCATTCTCCGTAGCCTCTCCTTGAATTGATTTCACACTCTCTACTGTATCTTCACACATTCCCTTTTCTCTTACGCAGTTTGCGGGACCTGCAACATACATTCGACTTGTGTTGTCTCTGGCTGTCTTTTTCGCTACCTCATCTGCAAATGCATTTCCTCGACCAACATCGTCCACAATCTTTTTGTGTGCACTACACTTCACGATTGCTATCTGAGTAGGCATTGTAAGTGACTCAAGAAGTTCAGTCACTAATTGACCATGTTATATCTTAGTACCATGGGAAGTAAAGAATCCTCTTTCCTTCCATAAGCGCCCAAAGTTAAACGCTACACCAAAAGCGTATTGGCTATCAGTGTACACGTTTACTCTTTTTCCTTTGGATAACACACACGCTCTAGTTAAGGCTATCAATTCAGCTGCCTGAGCTGAATTATGTCTAATGCGTGCTGTCTCCACAATCGTATGCAAAGTAGTAATAGCGTAGGCTGAAACTGTATCTCCATTCGGGAGCTTGAAACAAGAACCATCTACCCATAGTGTTCCATCTGGATTCACTAATGGCGTGTCTTTTAGGTCAATTCTACCCTTAGTCTCTTCTTCAGTACGGAGAAAACAATCATGCTGTTCAGAGACATCTCTCTCTTCTGGAAGAGGCAACAAAGTAGCTGGATTCAGGGTATTACATCGTTTGATGTGTATGTGACTAGCCAAAAGCGTCAGCTCATATCCGGACAACCGAGCACTCGTAAGATGCTGCGTTTTTGTCCTATTTAGTAAAGTATCCACTGCATGTGGCACCATAACAATGAGAGTATTATCTAGCACTATTCCAGCAGACTGTCGAATAGAAATTGCTGCTGCCGCTGTCGCCTTAAGACAACTAGGCAATGCTTTAGCTACTGGATCTAACGTAGCTGAGAAATATGCGCATGGTCGCTGTTGATCTCCAAAACGCTGCGTTAAGACTGACAATGCACAACCCTCTCTTTCGTGGACATAGAGCGTAAAGGGCTTACTGTAATCAGGAGTACCCAATACAGGAGCAGAACACAAAGCAATACGCAAATCAGTAAAACTCTTCTGACACTCGTCAGTCCACGGAAGAGGCTGAGGCGTATCTTTTAAAGTTAGCGCCAACAGCGGTTTAGCCAATAAAGAGAAACTCGGAATCCACTGTCTACAATAAGAAGTAATGCCCAAAAAGGCACGTACCTCTCTTTGTGTGGATGGCACTGACATTTGTGCAATTGCCTGAATTCGTTCGGGGGTCAATCGTCGTCCCTCCTTTGACAAGAGATGACCCAAATAAGTCACCTCGCGACAGACATATTGTAATTTAGAAGGAGAAACCTTGTGATTCAGATCAAACAAATGACGCAACAGTGCAACGGTCACGTTTTTGCAAATCTCCTCTGAATCAGCTGCAACTAATAAGTCATCCATGTACTGAATGAGAGCGGCACCGGACGGTAAGGAAAAGGCATCAAGATGACATTTTAGAGCTTGACTGTAAAAAGAGGGACTTTCACAATAACCTTGAGGTGCGCGTTTAAACCGGAAGCTTCGGCCTCCGAGGGAAAAACCAAAAATATCTCTACTCTCTTCGGCGATGGGAATACTAAAGAAAGCATTCTTTAGATCAATAACTGAAAACCAAGTCGCTGTAGAAGGTATCATCGTCAACAGAGCAGTGATATCTGGGACTACAGGAAACTGCGGTACGACAATCTTGTTTACCTCCCGAAGATCAATTACAAAACGATAAACAGGAGGCTGAGAAGGATCAGTGCGTTTAAGAACCGGAAGAACAGGACTGTTACATGTATTTCCTCTCGTTTCCTCAACCACACCCTTCTGAATCAAATCATGGACAATTTCCAGAAGTGCTTTCTCACCTTCAGTAGAGATTCTGTATTGCGGAATACGTGGCATTTCAGCATTGGGCTTAAGAGTAACAACATTAGGTGGGATCTCAAGACAACAAACGTCATTCGGACCCGTAGCCCAAAGCGTTTCGGGAAGAGAAAGCAATTCAGGTGGGAATTGATCTTTTGATAAGTACATTGGACTAGTCATTTTCTGTCCTAGAGTGAGGTATACACCAGAAGGTGAACAATATATCGTAGCATGCATTCTTTTTAATAGATCTAAACCCAACAGATATTCACCACAACCATTCGTCAGAAGAAGCGGAGCTTCTAAATCATAAGGGCCTATTGAAACAGGCAAAGGGCAAGAAACTGGATTGCGAACAGGGGCGCCAGAAAATCCTACAGATACATTCGTTAAGCCAGACAAAGGTGCGCCAGGGAGTTTAGAATGAATGATAGAGCTTCTCATGGCACCAGTATCTAAAAGAAATGGCTCTGAAACACCCATTGTAGTGACATTAACATAAGGTCCATTCTGATCCACTGGAATTGACGTAACCCCCTTACTTTGTCCATGGCTGTCCTATTCAAAATGAAGACTTTCATTCCCTCCTTCAATATACTGATCCTCACTGTAATACTGTGTAGACCTAACATTTTGCTGGTCAAAGTAATTTCCGGAATTTAGAGGAACAAAAGAACGCTGCTCTTGGGTTAACACACCTCGACCTCTACCTCTATTTGCTGACTGAGGACCACCACGACCTCGTGAAGCAGATGTTGCTCCATTACGCTGCAACAATGCCGGACAACTGTTCTTAAAATGACCTTCCTCCCTACAATAAGCACATTGATTGGGACCTAGCAAAGGTCTTGGAATGAATGGTTCAGGCTTTTGATACAACCTCTGAAACTGCGGAGGCTGTTGAAACTGAGGCTGAACATAACGAGGAGGATAAGCCTGTTGCAAGAGAACTTTAGTTTTTAATTCTTTCGTCTTTTTCTCTTGTTTTTCCCTTTCTTCTTTGTCTCTATTTTCATAATATTGTGCAGTAGCCAATATCTGGGCGGAAGAAGAAACTGCCCATGAACTCTTGGAGTCTTTTAGCTTGTGTGATAGTTCAGGAAGCAAGTTATATACGAACTTATCCACAAATAATCGCTGTCCCCCTTCTGTAGCCATATCTTGACCACTGTGATCAATGAATGTCTCCTCGAATCGGGTAAAGAAATCGGAAACACTTTCATCTTTCTTTTGTTTACATGCTGCTAGCTTATCCCAATTAACTCTCAAAGCAGGCATCATTGTTTTCATTAATGTAATAATCCTACCAGGGAGTTCTGAGATCAAAGCGTCGGGCTTTGCACCACCTACTTGACCTCTATCTGCGGCAATAATAGCGTTCCAATCGCCGCCTAATTCTTGAGCGTGATCTTCTCTACGAATTTTAGCCCATATTGTCTGTGGAACTACATTTCCCATCAACATGTCAATATCTGCTAGATTCATAGTACATGCATCAACTGTTTGCGACAACTCTTTATAGTAACCAGCAGGATTTTTGCGTGAATCTGGTAGTGACTGTTTAAGTGCTAAAACTTCAGACCTTTTCCAGGGGACATGTATCCATATGCGCTGAAAATGCGCAGGAATAGCTGGATTAGCACCTGCTGCTGCAACTTCTTCCTTCCATATTGGAGAAACCTCTCTCATGGGATAGTTTTTCAGTGCTGTCCTAACTGAAGGATCAGAATCAGGAAAAGTCTGTGAGAACAATAGGGATCTGAAAGAAATAAGTGTTCTGACAGCGTTTTCAACCTTAGGACCCACAATAAGTCCTTTGTCAAAGTCAGCCTGAACATCTAACAGATCCTGTGGGACCGAACCCAAATTCATACCCTCCCATTCTTTAGCGAGAGTATCGCACATAACTTTAAAAACATATCTCTGCGTAGGTGCATTCCATTGCAGAAAGGTGGACATAATATCAGACGTACTATATTGGGGACCCTTCTTGATCCATCTACAAGCAAGTGAGTCCAATTTTTCTCGCTCTTCGGAGTCTGGGAATTGACTACGAGACTGTCTTCGAGAAAAAGCTGGAGACACATTTAAAGCTTCAAAGAAAGGTGATAAGAGACCAGAGACAGTATCTGCAAATCGCTTACGCATAGATGGAGAATTTGACATAAGGATAGGGGACAAGGTATTAGGTGAATTAACTAAAGGAGCATTAGGAATTGCCAAAGGAGCAGAAGGCAAAGGAGTTAAAGGCAAAGCTGGCATAGGCAATACTTGAGGAGGCAAATGTGGAAAAGCTGGAGCAGGCGGAAGCACAACTGGCGGCTGAACAGGCTGTAACATCGGGGGTGCATTAGCACCTTGTACATAGGGCGGAGGCAATTTCAATAAGTGGGACATTAAGGAATCTTCCTCAAAATCTTTTCTCTTATCAAGGGAAGAGATAGGCAACGTCGGATAGCATTTATCTATTGCCATTCGATGCTGTCTGTCTGAAATTTCCATTGCATTATCTATTTCATCATCTTTGAATTGCTGAGCAGCCTGTATAATCGTCATTCCCTGTGTTTTCCTATCTCGTTTCGCTTGTTTAATTTCTCTCTGTTTGGCTTCCTTACGCCAAAGGCGAAAAGAGTCAAACATTGCCGGCCGGGCTTTTCTTTTAAATAACGTTGCTTCTAAATTATCTAGCACATCAGTTTCGAAACTACCATTTTCTGGCCATTTAAAAACACCATCTTTCTTTGTATATCGGGTCCATGTCTTATTAAAGGCAATAGGACCAACACCATGTTTAGAATAGAGCTCATATGTGGGAGTTCCAACCGAAGGAATCGGACAGGAGTCCTCAAGCTGGGAGTCCCTATTACAACCAAAGCAACAAAGTTTTCCAAACTTAGTCAGACCAGACATCTCACGATTTTTACTGGCTGTTCACAAACATCAAGGGGGTAAAACTTTCAGTTTACACAGCACAAATGCACTTACCCCTCGGCTTTGGCCACTGCAATGGCCAAATCTAAGGACCTAAGGACAAAACAAAGACCAAAATTTGTGGGCGCGACCCACCAAATACTTAACTAAGGATGTCTTCTTACACCAACAGAGGCCCTTCTATCGTCTCGCTTTACCATACATCATCAAAGAAAGGGCCAAGGCAGGGCGGCAGTCAGGGCAGCAGTCGTCAGTAGCCGTCAGGAAGGAGTAACAGCGCTGAAAAAGACCTTCGGACCACTTCGACATACAGGGGTCGCTTGACGTGGCTCGCGATTCCTCCAGAATTTTCTTGCGGGGTTCCTCACGACCTTCAGGCAGAACCGGTACCGCTGAAGCCGCCCCACGTTGGGCGCCAGTTGAAGAACCAGAACCTTATGGGCCTGGCGGCGCAGGGTACGCCTGAAATCTCCTTGGATTCACCTGCCTCAACTAACAGAGACACGGGACACTCTGTCAGGCGTAAAAGATCAGATTTTATTAGCTGCAGCTAGTACAGTTGTCCAAGAAGTACACAAGGTATGTTCTCAGGAGACTGCCACTTTACTTTGTGGCGCACAATCTTATATACCGTATAAAAACCATTTATTAACTACATACACTCCCACAACACATAGAAAGGAGCCAGTAAGAATAATGTAAAGATAGAACAGAGCCAATAGAAATGTCGGAAAACAAGACAGCACCAATAGAAGGAATTGGAAAACAAAGTATCAAGTGACTTAAGGTTGCCTCCCCTCCAGCTGTGTTTGTCACCCCTCCCTTGAACTAATTCATTAACCGATCCACAACGAAGTTGCATGTGGTGCGATAAGTTTGTGTGCGTTTGGAGGACAGTTGTGAAATGAGAGAATACTAGCAAAGGACAGCGAAGGCCAGACGATAAGATAAGATCGGCGGAGAATAGTGTGAGCCTACAGATAGTTGAAACAAGGATTAGAAAACCAGACAGGGATTAGTGTACTTTGTCAGACCTTAATACCAGCCTTGTAAAGATAGAGGCAGAAGGCTGTTTTGAACACCATGTTGCAGAATAAGCAGAAAAGGCAGAATGGACTTCGTTCGCTGTGCTGCCTGAGTGAAGGCAACATAAAATGGCGGCGGGCCACAAAATGGCGGGTCGATACGATCGTATTAAAAATCGAATTTCCTCAGAATGGCATTCAAAATGGTAGACTGCCCAACAGTGAGGGACCTGAGGAGGTCAATGGCCTCCTCACTGAGGGCAGCAGGGGTGACTGGGGCAGGGCCTGAGGTGCCTAGGGCGAAGGTGATGCCCACCCTCCTGGGTGAGCGGGCACAGGGCAAAGGCTGAGGGGCTGCTGGGAGGTCGGTGCTGGTAGGGGGGGTGGCGGCTGTACCTGTAGATGCAGGGGGCACAGATGTGGCCGCCACCACAAGGCAGCTCCCATCAGAGGACGAGTCTGTATCACTGGTCTCAGCTCCTGTCCCCGCCGTGGAGCTCCCCTTGCCCACCGTCTGGTGAATTCCGAGTCCGTTGTCTCGCCCTCCAGGGCCATGGGGGATGCAGCTCCCTCCTGCTCCTGTGCCACTGCTCCTCAGACTGATGATGCTAATGCACACAAGAACAGGGAGACCACAAAAAGGGGGGGGCGACAGAAGAAAGACATGTTGAGTGCATGCATTACTGCTACCGTTGGCAGACACGACAGACACAGAAGCCCCCTGCACTACGCCGCACACTTGGGGTCCACTCTTCAATCCCTGTGACATGGCCTACAAGGCTATGGCTGACATGTGCACCCATGGATGTCACAGGAGCCTGACTAGGTGTAGTTAGCACTTTACACAGGTGGGTTGGGGTGCCACAGGGTCTGCCAGAAGAAGGGGACCTAACTAACACACTCGCCCTGGCCTAGGGAAACCCACAGCCCACCTCCCCCACCCAGACACCTCCACTGCGTGCTGAATCAGCTGAATGAGAGTGTACTCACCCCCTTGTAGCTGCTATGATGCCCTCAAGCGCCCATCTAACTCCGGGTACGCCACCGTCAGGATCCTGAACATCAGGGGGGTCATGGTGCGACGGGAACCCCTCCCACGTTGGGAGGCCATCCCCAGCTGGGCCTCCGCTGTCTTCTTGCTCCAGCGGCGAATGTCCTCCCATCTCTTACGGCAGTGGGTGCTCCGTCTGTGGTAGACTCCCAGGGTCCGGACGTCCTTGGCGATGGCACGCCAAATGTCCTTCTTCTGGTGAACGCTGACCTACATGATTTGTACAGGGGAAAAAGAAAAGTTATTACCAACTGCACCGTCACAGTCATTGGCCCCCATCCCTACCCTTGCCATGTGGACATGCACTCACCGTTGTTACATGCACACCTCAATCTCCCCCCCCCATCTTTCATCCACCCCACTCCACACAGGCATAGCCCATACAGCATGCTCCCACTGTACTTACCTGTTTGTCTGGAGGACCGTAGAGTAGCGTGTACTGGGGGAGGACCCCATCCACTAGTTTCTCCAACTCCTCCGATGTGAAGGCAGGGGTCCTTTCCCCAGATGCACGAGCCATTGTCTCTTCCAGACTGAGGTCACAGCAGCACTTGCAGTGTAGGTCCTCCCTTGTCGAAGATCAGGTATCGAGTGAATGAACAGATAGAAAATGGCGGTCACATCCACGGCGGTGCGTACCGTCACCGCCAGCGTACATCATCATTGGCTCCTGGGACCCATAGGGTCCAATGTTAACCAATGCAGAATTGCGCCGCGGTCTACCACCGCCTACCGCAACGGTGTACAACGCCAGCGCAGTTAACTCACATCCCAATGTCCCACTTTACGGGTCAGGCAGCCGCCATTTCAGGGGCCCACATGGCTTAATTTGTTACTGCGTCTTACAAACCTAGGCCTTGCCTCAACACTCATTCATGCTTATTTCGGATTATGAATCATGTACTGTGTAAGCTGTGGCTACGTACCTCTGAGTTGGTTGACTCTGTGCTCTATGTTGTCCTTCATAGGCACTGTCCGCTGGGACATGTGAGGAGATGGCGGCATCCTCCGGTGTACAGACCGCTGGTGGACCTGTCGACAATGGAGGAAAGACATGTGATCATCACCTACAGGCTTGATCGTGCCACAATCCTGGAACTGTGTGCCCAGTTGGAGCCAGACCGGAATTCAGCAATCCGATACCCCACAGGAATCCCCCCTCAAGTGCAGGTGCTGTCAGTACTCCATTTCCTTGCAAGTGGGTCATTTTAAACAACAGTGGCCATAGCATTAGGGATATCCCAGCCTATGTTTTCCAACGTGTTGTCCAGAGTGTTGTCTGCCCTGCTGAAACAGATGCGCAGCTACATCGTTTTCCCTCAGGTGGAGGATTTGCCTACAGTGAAAGGTGATTTCTATGCCCTGGGACATATCCACAACATCATAGGTGCCATTGATGGGACACATGTGGCCTTGGTACCCCCCGCAGGAGTGAACAGGTGTACAGAAACCGGAAGAGTTATCATTCGATGAATGTGCAGATGGTGTGTTTGGCCGACCAATACATCTCCCATGTTAATGCCAAATTCCCTGGCTCAGTGCATGACGCTTACATTTTGAGGAATAGCAGCATCCCTTATGTGATGGGGCAACTCCAGAGGCACCGTGTGTCTCTATTAGGTGAGCACCTGGAAGCAAGTCAGTAGGAATGGTTGTCTGGGTCTGTGGATATCCCCACAGGTTAGTGTGTGTCTAACATTTGTCCCTCGCCATTTGCAGGTGACTCTGGTTACCCCAACCTGTATGTGTTGTTTTCATGCAATTTCAGGACACGTCCTGTAAATGGTGTCTGAAACATTTTTCTCTGGGTTGCGAGCACCCAATCAAGTCATTTGGTACTGCAGGTCTGGTATCACTGCAGCATGACTGGTACCGGTCTTGTGGCACTGAAATGGCAAACAGGAGTAAAAGCACCTCTGCCTTACCAGTGGGCCCTGTTTTTTATTTTCTGGTACTGCAGGATTCCCATGGGACCTACTGTACAGATATACCTAGGGGCATATTTACAAGCCTTTGCACCGCAGGCATGTCACTCCTGTGGCGCAGAGTGCAGACCCATGTCTATGCATGGCTTTTCGTGGCCTCGTAGATATGGAGCAAGGCAAGGCAGCGTAAGTCTCTGCGTTGCCTTATTGTGGGTCAGAGGGTGTTCCATGGGCATTGCAGTGGGTTTTCCCACATGACACACATGGGTTTTGATGCATTCACAGATTTACAAAGCCCTGCAAGCCTGGGAATGTGTCAACACTGTATTCCTCCTCAGGGAAGCCATAACTAGGAGAAATATCTTTTTTTTTCCTCCTTGTTTTTTTTTCTTTCTGTATGTGCATGATTCTGCAGAGCAGATAGGAAGACGGAACCACTTCCATGGATTGCTTTTGTGCAGGAAGGTGTCCCTTCCCTTTTCTTCTTTCTGTATGTGCATGATTCTGCAGAGCAGATAGGAAGATGGAACCACATCCATGGACACCTTCCGGCACAAAAACAATCCTGCATGCAATGCAGACACCTTTGGACCAAAGTGCATGGGTACCTGCATTTGCAATATACAGCCAAAAGGGTGCCAGCTCTGGGGAGAGGACAGAAATGTACTGTACTTTGTAAACACAGTCCATTTATGCCCTTTCCTTGTGACACAGGGCAGTGCAGCAAAGTCACTTGCTGCGCTGCCCTGCTCCACTTTGTTGTAAATATTCCTCCTAGTTTTGAAACCTCTTCATGGGCACCTTCAGTCCTCTTTAAATGCAAATCTCTTGAGAACAGTTGAACAGATTTACACCAAATCAAAAAAGCATACTTTCTAAGAAACAGCATTTTGTGTAATTTGGTTCAGCTGTTTTTTTTCTGTATCAATGCCACAAATTACGGATGATAATTAACAGAGGAGGTCCAAGGTTTTGGAACTCCCCCTTTTTCATGTCAACTGCTTCATGGATCACTCTGACACTTTTCAGTAAGGAACTAAATGGATGACCTTTTTGGTACGTTTTGTGCAGAATAATCAAACAGTGCCAAAAACTGTCTATTTATATCTGGTTGTTTAACTGAACCACACATACCATTTCCACGCATCCCTTTACAACTTGTCTATTACAATGCATGTGCCTTCACCACCCATGTCTTTACCACACAAACTGGCAAATAAGCTGGTTAAATGATTCGGGACATGAGCTAGACTGCTCATAGAGCTACTCATTGCAAGGGTGTAGGAAAGTTAATGTTTCACACTAGTATAATAGCACTTATAATGTCCAGCCCTTCCTGTTGTTAGGCTGTAGCAATCCGAATTTTGGAAGCATGATAGGACAATTTATATCTAGTACTACACTACTGTAAAAAAAAAATAATGTTATAAAACCAACAGTGGCCCTGGCCAACAATAAAATTGCTCATGAGATTAAAGGATCCATCATATGAGCATAACTCATCTAAGTTTCCATATCCAATTTTAGCTTTCCAGAAAAGTGTGTCCATGTAACACTGCTTCTTCACCATATTCCAAACAGAGCCCTTTTGCAAAACATGCCAGCCAGTCAATTTGAAGTCACCATTATACAAATACCACACAGGATACTTGCATCATATTTAATTCATACTAACAGTAGTCACAACAGAAACTGATAGTTCAATACTGATATGAAAGACATAAGCTCAAAGGGAGTGGGGAATATTCTGATTTGAGGATACTTGTTATGCATGTTCTTGTTATAATCAATACCCAGACCACTAAAAAGGACAAAGCCCACATAGTGCTATCCAAGATCACAGAGCAATCTATTGTAACAAATCTGAAGCAAAGGGAGAACAATTTCACCTATGAGGTCTGTCTGATGTAGATCACTAAATGTTCATAAAAGAAGACGTACAGTTTAAATTATTGTGAACATTGGAACAATTTCCATCAGTGCCATAAAGTGGGAGGTTAAAGTTTCTGATGTAGACAAATATAGTAGCCTGATCACAGATAGTGGTAAGCATACTAACCATGGAGGGTATCTTGGTGCTGAGAAGATATGAGTCTAGTGACACCTAGGGCCTAGTGGGACCACTCAAAAAGCAAAGTCTTCAGCTTCTTGCAGAGTTCAAGAAGTGAGGAAGAGGCTCTTATGTTTAGAGGCAGATCGTTCCATGCTTTAATAGCAAAGTAAAAGAAGGCTCGGATGCCATATCTGTTTTTCCGTATGTGTTGGATTTGTGCTAATAGAAGTCTGGACAAGCGGAAGTGTCTGGAAGGTTTGTGAATTTGGAGGCAATTGTTAAAGTATGATGGTCCTCTGATGTGTAGGGCCTTGAAAGTGTGGGTGAGGAGCTTGAGGTATGCTTGTTTGTAAATGGGGAGCCAGTAGAGCTCCTTAAGGTGTGGTGTGATGCGATTGTGACATGGGAGGTTGAGAGTGATTCTGGCTGATGAGTGTATTGAATAGCCTGCAGCTTCTGGGGAGTTTTTGTTGACCCGGCATAGAGGGTTTTCCCAAAGTCTAGCTTGTATGACACTTTTCTGGGTGCTGACTGGGAGTCAATTGAAAATCTACCCCAGCATCTTAAGGGTATGGAAACATAAGGCGGTGATGGCATCAAATTGGGAAGTCATGGCAACTTTGCTGTTGATGATGATCCGGAGGTTCTTGGCATGGGTGGTGGGGCTGGGTGTGGGTCTTAGCTTTGTTGGCCCACAGGTGAACAGGGTGATGTGATCTTCCCAAAGATCACAATTTCAGTCTTGTCAGTGTTCAGTTTTAAACAGTTAGGGGTGTATTTATAACCCCTGTGAGCCACCCATGTAAACCTTTTTGTGACGGTCCAGGAGGCCATACTACAAAATCATATCAATGAGGCCACACAAAGCCACTTTACTTGGCTTTGAACGGCCTCAGAGATATGGGGAAAGGCAAGCCAGCCCAAGTCACTGTGTTGTCTTGCTCCACCCCAGAGAAGTATTCCATGGGTGTTGTGGTGGGTATTCCCAAGAAACACCCATGGATTTTGACACATTCTTGGATTTCTGAGAACCTGTAATCCTGGGGATGCGCTAAAACCTTATGCCTCCTGAAGGCAGGCATAACAAGAAGAAACATTTTAATTTCTCCTTGTTTTTTTCTTTTTCTTTGTGTGCTGCCTTCTGCAGCACGCATAGAAAAAGGAAAAAACCCCTATGGATTGTTTCTGTCCAAAAAGGTGCCCTTTCCTGCACTAAAACAATCCAGCCAACAACACAGGCACCCTTGCAACATGGTGCAAGGGGGCCTGTATTTTGCACTAGGCTGCCAAAATGGCACCACCACAGGGGGAAAGGACAGGCATGCACCTTATTGCATAAATACAGTGCATTCCTCTCCTTTCACTTTGACGTAGGGCAGTGCAGGAAGGTGACTTGCTGTGCTGCCCTACTCCAAATCCCCATAAATGAGGGCCTTAGTCTTCATCCAAAGGGCGATATCAGTCATGCAAGCATTAAACTTGAACCGGGTACTGGACTTTCTGTCCGTGATATAGAGAATGAGTTCCGGGAGCAGATGTCTACATGATGAGAAGTCTCACATGGTCTCATATTCTAAAAAAAGTAACCCAATTGAGTGCAACATGTCAGCTGTTTGATTAGTAATCCTAACTGAAGGGATGCTCCAAAGATAAACAGAACATTATCATTATAACCATCTAAAAACCAACAAAAAGTGAACTGAACGATGCCCAAATGAATAGCATTTAGCAAGTTTACACTCCAGAAAGGTAGTTGGGAGGATCACAAAGCAAGACATTCAAGCAACAAACATTGCACAGTTATCCAGATGGTGATCGGAAAATGGCACAGAGTAGGAAGGCTCCTATATTTCTTGGTGGTTACCAAAGATTTAGAAAAAAAACAACAAACAACTCTGAAGCTTATTGTCAGTAGGCAATTTATTAATAGGCTGATGTGAGAAATTGAGGTAATAACTGAGGGGTGTAGGTAGCCAGCTCAAGGGATAACCACAATCCTTGTTAGAGTGTATTACTGAGGTCATTAAAGGCTGATTTAATTCTTGGTAGTAAAGATACTCTTTCACAATGGTGACAGAGTATCCTTACTGCCAAGATTGCTGTACACACACCAAATTGTGGGTGAAATATAGGATTAATCATGGCAGAGACGAGTCTGTCTCCACTGTGATTAATCTTCCTCCCACAACCCTGAGGAGTAAGGGTCATTGGAGCCTGACATGTCATTCCATCCACCTAATTTAGATGTGCAGAATTCCCGTTCAGTTTTTACTGCCTGTCACCTGCAGGAAAAACCCTCATGGGAGGAAGCAATGAAAACTGCTAAATGCTTCCGTAGCCGTGGTTGAAGACTCCCAAGACAGGGGAGCAATGTATATTTTATTTTTTAAATCTAATTTCAGGATGTTATTATTACAAATTCAAAATAAAAGAAACCTGTTGTTTACAGCACTGACAGGACCACCCATCAAACAGAAAAATACATTGATGAGTACCAATGTGGTTACTCCTGTCAATTATGTTTAAATGGCTGCCTGCTTGGTGGTCATTTATAAATTTGGCCGGTGGTCCCTCACCAGTGCAATTGCATAATTTACTCTGTCAACTTGGCAGAACTGCGGCCATCCACCCGAAGTTAAATCAGCCCTTAAATTAACCGGAGCTCAAGCCCTGGTAGTTATGGCACAGAGCAGACAGTTTTTACTTAGAGGCAAACTGCATAGTAGTCAAACAGTACAAAAACAGTATTAAAATCACAGCACAACATAAGGAAAATACCCAATAAATATAACAAAGAAGAGGTTTTATTTTTTAAATATGGAATGACACCAAATGACAAAAGTCCAATAAGGGAACATGAAGGTATGAATTTTTAAAGTTTAAATATAAAAATAAGACTAAAAAGCTTTATGAGCCAACCTCAATCATCTAAATGTGCTTGTCAGGGACCAAGAAGCAAGTTAAGGTCAATCTTGATGGAGCACAGAATTGGATACAGAAACCAGGTGGCTCATTTACAAGCCCCCTGCACCACCGTAGCGTCATTTTTTTGTGCTTTGGCGAACCACTACAATCCCTCAACACGCGCCATAGTTACAACCTGGCGCAATGGGACCATTGCTCCAGTTTGTAAACCCTTGCACCACATTATACCTGCACCAGGTATCATGTATGCAAGGCAGGCATTCCCCTGCTAAGACGCCCGCAGGAATGGCACAGTGAAATTGACAAGATTTCACTGCGTCATTCTAGTGTCATTTTTAATGCCTGCTCAGGGAAGGTGTTTGTGCTCTTTTCATTGGGGGCCACCTTAGCATTGCTGGGCTACCGTTAAAAATGTTGACGCTCGTCCAGCAAAGCACACCAACTGCACCAGAAATTTTGAGGCAGCAGTGCTAATGAGTGCCATGGTGAGCTGTATGGTAAATACAGTGCTACCAAGGTGTCATTAGAGGAACGCAGGGCCGCACAAGAAAACTGGCGCATCATGATCAATGTGGCCCCAGATTTGACCAGGTAGGAAGTTTATTTCAAAAGGAAGTCGAAAATTCTCAGTGGGGTAAGGCAGAAGGTGGTGGACGAAAAGGGCTAAAGAATGTCAGATAGCCGCGTGATGAGGTCGTAGTGAAGCTGCTGCTTCTTAGCAAGAAAGTGCAGAGCGGGAGAAATTTGAATTTCACTCCCATGGAAAGTCTGTTGCAGGCTGGACATTTTGGCACCCTCTTCTGGTGAAGATCTCTGCCTTTGGACGTGGTCATACAGCCCACAAGCTGTAGCAGAAGAGGGCTCCACGAGGCTGGATACCTTCTAGGCAGCATCCCCTGAATCAGATTTGCTCATGCAGAAATGTTCTGAACAGAAGTAACCAGAATCTGCTCAGGTGCAACACCCATTTGTCAGATCAGTTTGGCAAGTTGGCTGCAGTCCTCTGCAGGTCTTTGTAGCAAACATATTTTTATGTCCCAGGTTTTGAGGTATGTTTAGAAGCAGTACACTCTGGCACAAGCCAAGGGTTCAGCACCTTGAGGACTGCACTTGGGTGGTCAAGACTCACCTACACATAGGCCATCACCAGGTTCAAGGCCAGGCCCAGCTGGAACTGGCCACTGGGCCATTGGAAAAAAGGTCTCTTGTACCTTGGTATGTCCGTGTAGGTACAACAGAGGTCAGCACTATGGCCCTCGGATTCCACCTCTTTGTCCTGAGTACAAAGGAAGAGCAGGTCCAGCCATCTAAGCACTTCTTATGTCACAAACAGCAGGCCTAGTCCTCTAGGCTCTTCACAGGTCACAGGCAGCAGGTTCAGTCCTATTTTGTTCTTCCATAGGTCCATACAAAATTATGAGGAGGGAAATAGGGTGCCATAATTATGTCTGGTACCAGCCTTGCCCCTCCGTAAACAATAGGGTGAAAGTTGCTAGGGGCACCTCTACCCAAATTTGCAGCACTTCCTATGTACCGTACTACAAATAATCCCACTGTCCCTCACTAACCAATAGGGTAAATGTTCCTAGGACCAACCCTACCCACCGCAAAGGTGTGGCACGAAAAATGATCAACCCCTCTGTTATCACTTTGAACCGGTTCTACAGACAGCTCCTCTCCCATTTGAATTGGGCCTCTGCCTGATTGAGGGAACAAAGGAGAGCCATGCCTAAGTGTCAGATAACATCTGCCTGTTATACTGCAGGCCTCTTTGAAGTTAATCAAGTTTATGTGCACAGCCTAGATTGTTAGAGGACAGGACGACTCCCCACATCCAATCACTTTGCCTAATCTCTGGGATCAAGGTCACATCTCATCAAAAGGGCGATACAGCTCCTATATGACATTTGGATCCATGCAAATGGGTATCCAAAAGAATTTGGGTAGGGAAAAGGTGACATTCTTAAAGTACATTTTCCAGAATATTTATTGCCAATCTAACTTCACCATAGAATTGGGCTAAACAAATACTTAAGAAGTCAAAGAATAATATGTGCAGCTACTTCCTAGCTGGGGATAACATTATAAACATGATCATTTATCCAAATCCTTTTCTATGGAACGGGTAATCATGCTTTAGTGAAAGTAGCTTTTGAGGTCTTTCACTGTAAGGACATGTTTAAGATTAACATTTTACATGACTTACTTTTAAGTACCGTGCACCCTGCCTTGTGGCCTGTAAACCCTACACAGGAGTGTCTTATTAAAACTTAAGAAAAAGATTAAGGGCTGTCCAAAACAGCTATTCTGACAGGTCGAATTTGCAATTTAACACTTCAGAGCCAGGATACACAGGGTAACCCTGTGGCAATGGGTGCTGCAATTCACTTGTAACATTTAATTTTGAAGACCTGGGCACATGTTTATACAATATGTGAGGGACTTATATGTAAGTTTAATTTACCAGTTTGAGGTATGCCAATTTCATCATGTTGAAAGCACAGGCAGAAAAGGAGCATTTCTTACAATAGACCTTGAAATAAATTCAATATAGGTTGGGAACTTCTGAATACAAGGTATCCTATTAGGAATTCTTCAAATGACTCTCGCAAGATTGACCCCTCCGCATAAACCACAGGGAAATTGTGAGAATTGTCTCAATGCCTATATGCATCGCATTTAATGTGTATCCATGCCAGCCATGATTACTCTATGCAAAAAGAACAGATGATGGACAAAGGTCCTCATTAGGATCTCGTTGAGGAAACCCGGATCCAGACCGCCATGTTAGTAATGAACCCCAAAATGCTGAACAATGCAAACATTCACCCCTCAGTCACAGAGATCTGGGTTTAACCCATTATTTTTTTGCCCATGATGCCATCCCAGTTTGGACCAGCCATATGCAAATCAGTCTTGATCCTTCTCCCCATGGGTTTTTCAACCCGAACTGCCATGAATGGCCCTCTGTGGACCAGATGCAAGCATCCTTGGACCTGGTTTAGGGATTCATCACACATCAGCGAGGCTAGTTTGAATCCAGTGTCTCAGTGAGCATAAGTTCAACGTCGGTTTCATACCCTCCGCTCTTAGGGCGACAAATGCAAAACGAACAGATGATGAATGGAATGTTGAACAATGCAAACATTCACCCCCAGTGACAATGCCAGGACCACTCACCTGAAATCCAGGTATCCGCGGGAGCGAAGAGGTAACCCACACCCCTATGAATTATTCTCTCAAAGCCAAAAATAACAGCTACTGAGGGAATAACTCCCGGGGGAGGGGTAGAGATAGGGTAGATGGGAGAGGGAAGAGATAAACTGGTATCAGAAGCTCCTGTGACATCCAATCCAAAGGAACGCGCCTCTTTTGTAGTATATCACAATGCCTATGTGAGAGACAATGAACAAAAATAAGTATAGCACTTTGGTGTGTGGAAAACAATGTAACATAAATCAAAACACACATTCACACACCGTAGTCAATGCTGGCAACGAGTGCTGACAGGTAAAATGAAAGTTGCATTAATGTTCACTTCTTTTCATTGACGTAAGCAATATTATCTTTCTATTTCTCTCTGTTCTTTCAACCGACTTCCAGGATTCTTTATCAGTTACCAATAAACGGAGCAAGTAAAAAAAAAAAGACTATTACTGTATAGTCAATTCAAAAGTGCGTCCTGATTAACTTTTACCATAAATGTTCACCTTTATAAACAGTCTTTCTCTAAGAAAGTCGCATTCATTACACAGTCAATTCAAAAACATGTCCTGATTAACTTTTACCATAATGTTCCAAAGTTCAAAAAATAAAAGAAAGCAGTTTCTTTGAAATAAATGTTGACCTTTATAAAAAGTATTTCCCTGAGAAAGTCGAATTCATTTCTCTATTTTTCTCTGTAAAAGAAATCTAACAACACTGACCTTGCAGCACCCAGGAGCACATGGGGCAGGATATGAATCTTACTAGTAGAGCTGCTGGGCTTTGCCTTTTCCAAGAGATGAAGCAAAATCCTTTCTTGGAGGAAATCTGCTCACTCATATGAAGACTTCAAGGATCGTCACAGGAACACTCTGACACAAGAGCCAGAACTCTCAAAGCCAAGCAAGGAAATGATGATTGATTTGGCTTAGATAGCTTTTTACTCAAGATGCACTCACGTTGTTAGACACGGGAGCCAAGCAGGTGGAAATACATGTGACAAGGATGATGAGTCACCAGTATCACGTTTTAAGACTTTGTTTGTGGGGAAGAATTTAGCATGGTTTGTGCACTGAGAAAGAACCAGCATGCTTTTTGTATAATCAGCAACACAAACACTCACACCAAAACAATAACAAAGAAGTATTCTGTGTACTCCAGGGGGTGTACTAGAAGGGACAAGTCCTAACCATAAGAACAGTGCAATATCCTATATTTTCCTACACCTTTTGATGGGGCCCTTTGTACAAAGGGACACAGACAATGCACGATGAGTGCTTCCTAACACCCAGTCACAGAGATCTGGGTTTAATCCATTGTTTTCAGTCTTGACCCTGCTCCCCATGGGAAAAGTCCAGCATGAACTGCCAGGCCTGGTCCTCACTGGACCAGAAACAAGCACCCTGGGAGCAGTTTCAGGGTATCACCCCTCATCAGCCGGGCTAGCTTGACTTCATAGGTGCAGTGAGCACAGGACCCAAGTGTGGGCACACCCTTCCCACATAAGGTAACAAATGCAAAAAGAACCAATGATAGCCAGACTGCTGAACAATGCATACATTAACTCCCAGTCACAGAGATCTGGGTTTAATCCATAATTTTTTTGTTCATCATGCCACCCAAAATTGGACGCAGTCATATGCAAATCAGTGTTGACCTTGCTTTACATGAGAACAGTCCAGCTTGAACAGGCAGGCCAGGTTGTCCTAGGACCAAAAACAAGAATTCTGGGACCATTTCCAGGGTATCACCCCTCATCAGTCAGGCTAGCTTGAATCCAGTGGCACAGTGAGCATGGGTAAACGTCTGGGCAAGTCAAGAGCCTCTTGCTGCAAGGTGGTTAATTCTTGTGACCGAAGTGTGCTGAAGTAGGTGTCAATCTGCTCTTGCATAGCCTTGCAGACGTCTTCATACTGGTGAACTACTCTCCTTCTATTTAATTAAACTGAAACCACTACTCCTGCAGAATGTTTGAAGTTCAAAATTGCTTTACTACTACTATTGTCCTTTATCTTAAATGCAGATAGAGGCCCCATTTTCACAATGTACTCAAAGCAAGAGCTCTGATGTGCCTAAAACGTAACAGTGGCATTGTCCCAAGTCTTTTTTTGTAACATTGTCTGCCATGGTCTTGTATAAACACCTTTGTAGTATGCCATACTACTGTAGTAGTTGCTAAGCCAAGATTGATATCCAAGAATTCTCCATAGATTAATCCAGCAGGTCAAGACGTGAAGCGTCGACTTTATGGTGTCATAATCACACCACGGG